>NC_092209.1:77098613-77159365 GCF_043381705.1 Parasteatoda tepidariorum
GATGTACGAGTTTCAAATTTGAGTAAAAAAAATTTGGCTCACATTATTTTTGTCAATTTTATTATAAATCCAAGTGTTGTTTATAATTTTTTTTGGCATTTATGATTAACAATTTCCATGTCGCTTTTAAATTTCTTAAAGTACCACACCCTTTTTTTTTTCATTGGGCATTACCCGTAAGTCAGTCTTTGCCTAACTTTAAATAACAGCATATTCAATTAGCTGGTAATCAATTTTTTAAAAAAATTATAAAATGTTATAAATTTTTTAAAAAAACTAGAAAAAAAGTTAAATATTGTGCCATTTATGTGAAATATTTTTTTCCGTGCAAACAAAATTTAAGCCACACATTTATTTCATTAGCATTTATATATATCTTTACATGCATAATATAAACTGTGCACAAAAAAAGGGACTGCCCTAAATAACTTTAGATCTAATGATCGGATTTTCACATTCTAGGGATCAAATTTGATGTTTTGAGGGGGTGACCGCAAATGTGCTATTTAATATGCAATTTTTTCATTTATAACCACTTATTGTAAAAGGTTAAGATTGATGAACTATGCGAAAAAAGAACCACCTCGAATAACTTTTATTTTAATAATAAAATCTTCACTTTCTAGGACATAATGGGTTGCGAGGGTGATCTTAAATGTGCTAATTATTTAGAGCAAGCGATATTGTAAGTTGTGAAATCAGACACAAAATCGTACTTCCTCTGAATAAACATACCGTTTTTTCAACAGATTCAGATTTCTGACCTTCAAATAACAGGGGGTAGCCATTATTTGGTCAGGAGAGCGATTCAAAGTTTGAACCTCCTAATATTAAATTTCCTTTTTGTGTATTTCGCTATATCTCAAGATTTTTTTCAAGCAAGTGTAAAAATTTTTGCACACAATTATAAAATTTGTTTTTTCAAAGATAATTCCATGTAAAAAACAAATCTTAGTAAATATTTAGTAATAAGCAAATATAAGATTTTTTTATGATAAAGAGCTATTATAACTCTATTTTAATTTTGTCTCCCTTAAAAATTCGATCCCAGCAACACCCTTGAGATATTTGAGATCTTCATTTTGAAAAAAAAAGGAATGATTTTTTTTAATGTTTCTCCTGAATTATTTCTCCATAAATTTTGCTTTTTAGTGCACAACTTATACTTTTTTATTATTTCAAGTAGTACCTACTACCATAATTAATCATGCATCCTTTTTGTTAATAATAGTATGACAAATTTTTTTTGTTTCTTCTAAAAGAATTAATAATATTTATTTATTAATTTTGCTTTTCAGTACATAACTTATTTATTTTATTTGAAAAACATTTGATTTTAAATTATCTAGTTTTATTGAGTCACCGTTTTATAATATAACGATAAACAGATGATTTCATGTAACTTCTGAAATTCTAATTTGGTGCGCAGTCCATGTATGCCATTACATTCGCATTAATCATTGAGTTGATCTGAAGTGAGGAATAAAAAATAAATATTAAAGAACATAAAAAAAACATTAATGAGAAATATAAGCTAGCAAACATCACCGATACTTTTTTTTTATTAAAATGTTTGAAAAACAGAATTCTCTGCAGTTTAATTCGTATAAATGACAAGTTCTAAAGTCAATGAGAAAATTCCATTTTTCAAACTTCTCTTCTGAACGATCTAACTGAAATTTTTGAACGATTTATATGATGCGGGATTTACATTGCCTCTTTCATCCACTCTTCAAATTTCAGGACATAAGCACAAACGGTTCTGCAGTTAAACTGTGGTTTTTATCTATATTGACGTTTTCAGAATATAGAGAGCGATAACTATATATAGGTAGGTACTTTAATTTACTTCGCACTAGAGCTGCACAATGGGCTATTGGCGACGGTGTGGGAAACATCCCTGAAGATGATCCGGTGACAGCACACGTTTTATTGTTAGAATTGTCTATATAAGGAAAAATAACTAGTTTATTTGTTACGTTGGTATAAATTAGAATATTTCATTACACAGCTAAACTGTGTGTCGATTTCGAATTAGCCATCTATAAAAGTTGGCATAAATTTAAAATATTTCAATAAACAAACCAATTATTAGCCATTTCCGTAATTTCTGCTAAAAAAATGATACGTAAATGTCAAACATAAAAGTTTTATAATAATTAAAATTATAAGGAAATCAACCAGATTATTTCGTACATAAATTTAAGATAATTCAATTCAAAGACAAACGAACTTTGTATCAATTTCTAGTGAGTAAATTCCAATTTCGCAAAATTCTGTAAAAAAAAAAAAAATTAATAAATAAATTACATTGCTGTTGTGGCCGGCCATTAGGGCAGAGAGGGTGCGATCTATGGACAAGAATTCGACTTCTGTCACACACACGTCTATCCCGTTTCACAGGGAGGACACATTCCAGGGGTCTGTTTAGAAGAAATTTGGGACCGTTCACAAAATATTTTTTCATAAAAACGGACACTTCACAAAATAATTTATCTTTTAATCGGACCCTTCACAAATTTGTTTATCTTCATTATTGTTTTGTTAATCGAATAAACCCTTCTCGGGAANCCGAAATGAATATTCTGCGTTCAGCAGTATAGGCTAAATACCAAATATTTATATGTTGCATCAGTAATTTAGTAGCTGTGATTGATGTTTATTTTTTAAAATTTAAATTTTTTTAATTATAATTTTACAGTGTTGAACTTAATCTTGTATGTCTTTACAATTTAAAAACTCCTTGAAAAAGTTTTTTTGTAATAACGGACCCTATTTGCACAAATTCACAAAAGCGGGCCCTGGTTGAAAGAATGTGACTTAACGTTTATTTTATATTCACAAATTACGAGTAATTTTTTCACAATTTTACAAAAACGGACCTTTCACAAAATGTCTGGACAGACCCCTGCATTCATACACCATCCATCCACAGATCGTAATTTTGATCTCAACCAGAGAACGATCAATCTCCAATTCAATACCCCCATAATTTGTTATGGGAACATGGAGGACTTAGCGATAGATTTAACGTGCACCGGTCACCCTTTAAAACACGAGAGTCTTCGGCCGGCAGGTATCGAACTCACGACCTCACAGACATGAGCTCAGCACCCTGCCAACTATCCCGACTATACTATCTATATAAAGGCTAAACTTGACCTATCAGTCCTGAGTAACTGTTGTAAACTCACAGCAGTTATGAAAATAGCATCATTTCATATGATATTCGAAAAACAGACTCAATGTTACTTTTTGCATATTTCGTTGTAGGGTAAACTAACCAGTGAAGGAACACTTAAGCTTCGCTTGCCTTTTAAAAAATCATATTAATTTCAAAATTCGTAATTTTAGTTAAATGACAGTGTCAACATATTTGTTACTAATTGCAAATTATGTCAAAAAATTGTAGAGAACTTACATAATATTGTTTTAAAGTTTTGGAGGTTCAAATAACAAGTAGTAAGAAGACCAAGTGAAGGAACACTTAATTTTGGTTATTTTTTAATGCTCTTTATGAATTTATAAGCCATACAAATATTTAAAAACAAGCTTATTCTTGAAATTATAACATATAAATACTTGGAAAATTTTAACTTTTTTTTTCTAATCATGAATTGAGATTAAAGTGTCAACATATTAACACATACTGTTCATTCACTGGGAAATCTATGCCCAGTAAAGGAACATGCCTGTTCCCTCACTGGTTAGAAGTTAGTTTTTCGTATTTTAAACATACTTTTGATGCGGAACATCACTAAAGGTACAAGAAAATTAAAGTTTATCTTTTATTTTCATTAGCTTAGAAAAAACCTAGTAAAGGAACACTTGTTCCTTCACTGATTTTTCATCGTTTGGTGATCCAGTGAATAAACACCCCCTTATCTCAGTACTTTATTATGCTATGATGCTTAAAAAAAATAAAACGTAACTTCAATAACTATATTTTGAATTCTCTTTTCCACAGTGAGAAAAATAAAACTATTACATGCAATTAATTCCACTTCAAACATATAAATATAAACACTGACGTTATAATTTTTTCAAGGAAACAAGGTGTTGCAGAGATAATAACAAATTCAAAAATTTTTCCAGCGAAGTCTATTTGACCAGGTAATCCAAAACATCGCTAGATGACTTCCTATTGTTTGGCAGTAAGCTATTGTTACCAATCAATCTGAAGAAAATCTTTCAAATTCTTATTTTTAATCAATATGTAAGAAATGTTCCTTCACTGGTTGGTTTACCCTATCTCGAGAACTTTTTTTTAGCGAATTGAAAAAACTTTCAACGCAATAAATTCGCTTATCCAAAGATATTTCAATACAAAATAAAACTTTCAGTAAATATTTATTATTTTTCATTACTCTATTCAACAATAGTCGGAAAAATTTGAATTGTAAGGTACACAAATTTTTACATCATTTTATACAATGTAATTTTAAACGACAAAATACAATATTTGAACGAAACCAGTGTTATCGATCTTAAAAAATTAAATTTGAAGTATACGACTTTTTCAAAATTCGATTTCTCACGAATTATGCGACCGATTTCGATCAAATGTTGTATTTTACAGCATTCTTTAAAATGATTTAAAAAAATATGTACCTTACAATCCAAAACTTTTTCGACTATTATTAAATAAAATAATAAATATTTACTAAAGCCTATTTATATACTGTAATATTGCTGAATGATCTCTTTGGTAAAATATCCAACAAGACCAAAAATAAAAATTAAACAGAGGTTTTCTGATTTTTTTTCTGTCCATTTGAATTACTAACCGATGCGTGGGGAACTATTTCTTTAAAACCGGTTCCGCAGTGGACTGAACGTTAAGACACGGTTCCCAGCAGATCACCAAAGTCAAGCATCACTGGTTGCGGTCAGTGGGCGGGTGGGTGACCACTTGGATCAGTCTGCGTAGGGACCGAGGATGTGCGGTATTGGTCCTCCTTAAACTGTTCTACCGTAAAGTGCTCGACTTCACGTGCAGGTCGTTGGGCTACCGAAGCAGGGGTGCCATCCCCTCTGCAGAGGATCAAAATTGCGATGGCTTGTCTTCGGATCATCCTCAGCGATGTTTCCCAAACCGTCGCCAATAGCCCATTGTGCAGCTCTAGTGCGACGTAAATTAACTACAACAACAACAACTTTAAAACCGATAGATATAAATCGAACGAATTGATAAAGAATGCATTAAAACTGATTTATGCTAATTTCACGTGACATATTATTCTCGGAATGTTGAATTTATTAACTGGAAATTGACACTCAACTCTTACTGAAATGGGAATTTACTAGCTTCATATTGATGCAGAAATTTTCGACTGTTTTGAATTTATGTTTATGTAAGAAATAAAACGTAAGATTTTTTTTTTATGAGAAAAATTAACTAAGTACAAATTTTTTTTGAATGTATACAGTTATAGAGCAAAATTCTCACAGAAATTTTCAAAATGAGTGTTTCAGAACTTGAGCAAAAATTACACGCGAATTCAACTCATGAAAATTCAATTGCATTGAAATGACTTTTTTTTTTGCTTTTTTTTTTTGCTTTAATTTAAGCAGATATAAATAAACAGTTGGTTTCAGTGTAAAAAAAAAAAAAATTCTATTAATGAAAACTTTCCATTTCATATTATCGAATCATTTTTTTTTTGTCCGAAATAACCGGAATAGGACTATAATGTCTCGAAATAGTTACAAAAAAATTGTTTTTTTCTTAGGAATAAATTATCTTAATTTTATGCTAGAGTAAGAGATGAATAGGTTGTTGTCGTTGGCCATTAAGGCAAAGGGTGCGATTGTTATTATTTTCCAGTGGCGACCTCTATGGCCAAGAATTCGACTTCTGCCACACTCATACGTCACACCCGTTTATAGGCGGACCCATTTATACAACCATTCATTCTTCTGATCGTTAAGACACGGTTCCCAGTGGATCAAAGAAGTCGAGCATCACTAGCTACGGTCAGTGTGCGGGTGGGTGACCACTTGGATCAGACTGCGTAGGGACGGAGGGTGTACGGTATTGGTTCTCGTTAAACTGTTCTACCGTAAAGTGCTTGACTTCGCGTGACCGAAGCGAGGATGCCATCTCTTCTGCAGAGGACCAAAATTGTGATGGCATGTCTTCGGATCATTCTCGGGGATGTTTCCCAGACCGTCGCCAATAGCCCATTGTGCAGCTCTAGTGCAAAGTAAATGAAAGTACCTACATACCTACCTATGTATAGCTATCGATCTCTATATGCTGAAAACGTCAATATGGATAAACATCATTCTTCCACAGATCGAAATATTGACCTGAACCAGAGAACGATGAATCTCTAATTCAGTAACCCTAGATATATAGTTTGGTATGAGAGCATAGAGGAATTTGTGACCCAATAGATTTAACGTGCACTAGTCACCATTTACTACACGGGGAGTCTTCGGCCGTCTGGATTCGAACTCCCGCTCTCACGAACGTCAGTCCAGCTCCCTGCCAATCAGGCTTCTCGGCCCGATAAAACGGTTAATTTTCTTATTAGAACAATTTTACTTATAAAACCTTTTTGTTTAATATTTTTTAACCAATTTTTTGCAGAAATATCTTGAATGGTAATTTAGATTTAGCAAAATTAAATTATATTTGTATAGAACAATTTTAAATGCATGTTTACATTAATAGGATTGATTGAAAAAGATCTGGATAGTTATTTGACGAGAAAAATTACTAGTATAACCTTTTCATTTATTTATCATTGAAACATTTTTTTCCTTTGCTTACAAAAATTATCTTGATGGAAATTCACTAAAATCGGAATTAACATACAAAAATCATATTGTATTTGGATCGAATCGTTTAAAATTTATGCAATAATATGAAATAAATAGCTAGTTTACCAATGAGAATTTCACTAATAAAAACTTTCGATTTAATATTAATAGAAAAAAGTTTTTATTTATTTAGGGTAAACTAACCAGTGAAGGAAAACTTAAGCTTCTCTTGCCTTTTAAAAAATCATATTAATTTCAAAATTCGTAATTTTAGTTAAATGACAGTGTCAACATATTTGTTACTAATTGCAAATTATGTAAAAAAATTGTAGAGAACTTACATAATATTGTTTTAAAGTTTTGGAGGTTCAAATAACAAGTAGTAAGAAGACCAAGTGAAGGAACAGCTCTTACCAGTGAATGAACACCCAGTAAAGGAACACTTAATTTTGGTTATTTTTTAATGCTCTTTATGAATTTATAAGCCATACAAATATTTAAAAACAAGCCTATTCTTGAAATTATAACATATAAATACTTGGAAAATGTTAACTTTTTTTTGTAATCATGAATTGAAAATTAAAGTGTCAACATATTAACACATACTGTTCATTCACTGGGAAATCTATGCCCAGTAAAGGAACATGCCTGTTCCCTCACTGGTTAGAAGTTGTTTTTCGTATTTTTAACATACTTTTGATGCGGAACATCACTAAAGGTACAAGAAAATTAAAGTTTATCTTTTATTTTCATTAACTTAGAAAAAAAAACAGTAAAGGAACACTTGTTCCTTCACTGGTTTTTCATCGTTTGGTGATCCAGTGAATAAACACCCCCTTATCTCAGTACTTTATTATGCTATGATGCTTAAAAAAAATAAAACGTAACTTCAATAACTATATTTTGAATTCTCTTTTTCACAGTGAGAAAAATAAAACTATTACATGCAATTAATTCCACTTCAAACATATAAATACAAACACTCACCTTATAATTTTTTCAAAGAAACAAGGTGTTGCAGAGATAATAACAAATTCAAAAATTTTTCCAGAGAAGTCTATTTGACCAGGTAATCCAAAACATTGCTAGATGACTTCCTATTGTTTGGCAGTAAGCTATTGTTACCAATCAATCTAAAGAAAAACTTTCAAATTCCTATTTTTAATCAATATACAATGAAATGTTCCTTCACTTGTTGGTTTACCCTATATATTATTTTTTTTACAGAATTTTGTGGAATTGGAATTTAATAACTCGAAATTGATACAAATTTCGTTTGTCCTTGGATTGACTTGTCATAAATTTATATCACCGTAAGAAATGATATGGTTAATTTCCTAATAAGGAAAATTCTAATAATAAAACTTTTATGTTTGACATTTTCAATTTTACAGAAATTACTGGAATGATTGCTTAATTGGTTAACTCGAAATCGAAAACACAGAAGTTCAATTGAGTATTGAAATATTCTAGTTTTTACCATCATAACAAATGAACTATTTATTTTTCCTTACATAGATAACTATAACAAAAAAACTTCTTTTGTTTTACATTTTTTAAAAAATTTTTTTTCTCCAAAAAATACTGGAATGATCGATTAATTTATTTACTCGAAATTGAACACATGGAAATTCAATTGTGTATTGAAATATTTTCATCGACACAAACGTAACAAATGAACTAGTTATTTTTCCTTGTATAGACAATTCTAATAATTGAAATTCGTTTGATTAACATTTTTGATTAATTTTTTGCAAAGATTACTGGAATTTTTGATTAATTGGTTAACTCGAAATAGGCACATGAAAGTTAAGTTGTATACTGAAATATTTAAAATTTATGCCAAAGTAAGAAATGCTCTAGTTATTTTTCGTATATGAAAAATTCTAACAATAAGACTATTTTATTTAACGTTTTCGAATCAATTTTTCCCAGATATAACTGAAATAATTGATAATTTGCTAACTTGGAATCGATACTCAAAATTTCCACTGAATTTATATCGAAATATTTTAAATTTATACCAATTTAAGAAATAAACTGGTTAACTTCCTTATGAAGAAGCTCAAATAATATAATTAATTTAATTTTTTTAGTCAATTTTTAAGATAAATTACTAAAATGACTGATAATTGGCAAAATAATAATAAAAAAAAACCCTTAAAAAGTTCAATTGTATTTGTATAAAATTGTTTTAAATCCATGCCAGCATAAGAATTGATTAGGTGAGTTATCTGATGAGGAAAAATTTGATAGTTTTGATAGAAATTTATTTTTACAAAATTTATCTGAATGTAAATTTATTAACTCGGAATTAATGCAAGAAGTTTTATTGTACTTGGACAAGTTTTTCTGACCAGTTTTCTGATGAGAAAAATTAACTTATAAAATTTTTCCATTTTAAATTTCAGAACCAACATTTCACAGAAATTACTGAAATCATATTTAATAACTAGAAACCGACACATTAAAGTTTGTTTGTATTTGGATTGAATTGTCAATGGTAGGTTATAATGAAAAGGTTAATTTTCTTAGAAGATAAATTTTACCAAATTATACCAATTTAAGAAATAAACTGATTAACTTCCTTATAAAGAAAATCCAATAATATAATTAATTTAATTTTTTTAGTCAATTTTTTAAGAGAAATTACTAAAATGACTGATAATTGGCAAAATAATAATTAAAAAAATCCTTAAAAAAGTTTAATTGTATTTGTATAAAATTGTTTTAAATCCATGCCAGCATAAGAATTGAACAGGTGAGTTATCTGATGAGAAAAAACTTGATAGTTCTGATAGAAATTTATTTTTACAAAATTTATCTGAATGGAAATTTATTAACTCGGAATTAATGCAAAAAGTTTTATTGTACTTGGGCAAGTTTTTCTGACCAGTTTTCTGATGAGAAAAGTTCACTTATAAAATTTATCTATTTTAAATTTCAGAACCAACATTTCACAGAAATTACTGACATCATATTTAATAACTAGAAACAGACACATTAAAGTTCGTTTGTATTTGGATTGAATTGTCAATGGTAGGTTATAATGAAAAGGTCAATTTTCTTAGAAGATAAATTTTGCCAATAAAACCTTTTTGTTTAACATTTTCGACAATTTCTTCACACAGAATCCTGGAGTGGTGATACTAACTCGAAACTAATGCAATAAAGTTCGTGTTTCATCTGATTGAATTCTTTTAATTTATACCAACGTAAAAGATGAACAGGTTGATTTTTCTTAACTAATAAAACTTTTTTGTATAGCATTTTCGAGGCAATTTTTAACAAAAATTACAGGAATGATAATCGACTAACTCGAAATTGACACACTAAATTTTATTTGTATTGAACTGTATTAAATTAATACCAACTTAAGAAATGAACAGGACAGTTATTTGTCAAAGAAATAATATAATATTAAGAACTTTTTGTTTAACACCATAGAGCCATTTTTTTTTACAAAGGAAAATGAATTAAAATTTGCTGAGTAGAAATTGTTGGGAAAAAAAGTTTTATCGCAGAATGAACTGTGAATTATTGAACTGTTAATAATTTATTATTCGTTTCTGAAGTAAAAAATTCCATTCGCGCCATTTCTCACAGAATTTTAGAATTTTCTGTTCCATTCTCACAAAAATGTTCAAAATGAGCATTATATTTTCACATTTTATAACCGTCGTTGAACAGCCGAGTTAATTTAGGGTATACGACTACCAATGTTCAACTCCGTAGCCTTGTAAATGTGACCCCGACGCAGAAGACTAAAGAACTTCTGAATCAAGTATTGGGAGAAGTTTGCCTTCGGGGAGGACTTTTTGATGGAACTAACCCGCATCCGCGTTACATGGAGAAGAAAACGACGATTACTCTGAAGACAAGTGTACTCCAACCCATGTTCCGTCTACCATTGAGGATATTTTACGTCAGCACTGAGGTCGGTGCAAATCGGGAGCGAAATTCGTATCGACCAGCCATCGCTGATGCTCGAACCCGGGTCCTTGGGAGGCGAGAATTTTATCCCCTGGGCCATCATGGTTCAAGAAGAGTAATTGTGAATTTTAACAAATATTATACGTAAATTAAACGCATAAAAATTTGTACCAGTTTTTTACAGGAATTACTGGAATCGGCTAACTCGAAATTCACACACAAAAGTATGTCAAAAATATTTTTTCAATTCAACTTTCCAGAACAAACTTTTTACAGAAATCAGCGGATTAGCAATTTTCTATATCGAAATTCAAGCACAATTTCAATTGTGCTAAAAATAAAAAAAATTATAATTTCAAATATTCTTCGTAATTTAAGTAATTATCTAATTTTATCATCTACGATTTTACCTAAAACTTAGCAGAAAAAAGTGTGTGTACGTGACCGTACAATTCGGTGCAGGTCCGCATTCAATAAAAGAAATAAAAATACCGCAAAAAAATTACATGATCTGGCCATCACGATTCTGAACATACTGTTATGATTGCATTTGCATTGTAGTCGAAGCATTGCTATTTGATCCTTATTATTGCAAAAAGCTGCCATAAACCTAATCTCTTAGATACGAGTAGTTTTTTTTATGAGCATTCTTCCTCGTAACCATAAAATTCAATATGGGTTATAAAAAACAGCTTAATCGTGTGACTTGGGGTGTGGATTAGTTAATCGCTCAATTTGTTTAATCAGATTGATAAGTGATAGTCTTCACTGGGCCTTTATAAGGAGAATCGAGAACTACCATCATTCAGTTTCTGAATAGGACTCCTTTCCAAAATGCAAGCAATAGCGATACTCGTAGTTGCCCTAGGGGTTCTATATTGTGATGTTAAAGGTAATATCATTTATCTCTATACATTAGTTCTATATATATAAGTTCTATTTCAATTATTTCTTTTCTTTCTAATTCTAACTAGAGAAATCAATAGTTGAAATGTTTGACTCCAACTTCAACTTATGTTCCATTAAAACTTAAAAATTAATTAAACAATTCTAGCTTGAGTGGAGGAGTTGGTACTTGAAATATTTGACTCCTACTTCAACTTCGACTTATGTTTTATTAAAATTCTAAATGAATCCCACGAAAGAATTAATACTATTTACTAAGTGAATAATAATTTGAAATTAGATATTTCTATTTTCTTTTATGTACGATTAAAATTAAAGGTATTTTATTTAAAATTAAATTTTCGACTTCAACTTTGATTATATTCTATTAAAACTTAAAAATAAATTAAACGATTCTAACTGGAGTTGAGGAGTTGGAACTTGAAATGTATGACTCCTACTTCAACTTTGACTTACGTTTTATTAAAATTCTAATTGAATCCTACGAAAGAATTAATGCTATTTACTTAGTAAATGTTAGTCTGAAATTAGATATTTCCTTTTTTTGTGTGCGATTAAAATTAAAGGTATTTTATTTAAAATTACATCTCGTATTTTGATATAATTGATTTTTTGACAAGTAATGAATTTAATTACTGAAATAAAATAATTTTGTATTAAAGTATAATTTAATGAATGTGATAATATTTATTCCAGTAACATTTCTGTTCAAATAATTACAAACATTTTTCTAAGCAATTTTCATAAGATCAAAGACTTCTTTATTTTCATCCTGCTGAATCTAACCGTTAACTAATAGGAGTCGAAGTTGTGAAAGTTTTTTTAACTCCGACTTCTGCAAAATTGTTTCCGACTCCAAAACCCCTGCCCTAACTAGATTATAAGTTTCTGAGTAGAATTGATTTCATTTCTTTTACTCATGTATTTATTTATTAAATTTAAATCTAAAAACAGTGGTAGTAAGCAGTGGCAGTTTAGAGATGCAATAATAAAAATAATAATTTAACTGTAGAAAATTTTTTGCCTTAATTATTTTGGAATGTATCAGAGATAGAGAGAGATACCGGGTTAAGATTTAAAGTTTTACCAAGAGTTATAACTTTAATTGAATGTCATTAAATTTCTGACATTGATTGATTCACTTTTTAAAATCCCTTCAGTAGTACATTTACTTTTTTCAGACAGTCACAACACCAAGTTTATTCAGGGAATTTTTTTCCCTTTTGCATTAGGTTAAAGCTCGTTTGAATTACAACTTTATCATACGTAGATGGTTTAATATCAGACACATTTCATAGAGCAGTTTAATTTTCGTATCCTTGAGAATTTAATTAAATTCGTTTTTTAATCTTGAGTCTGAAGCAATGTAACGACATCCCAATTAAACCCAAACTAACTTTTCATTATCCTTACACCTGAAATTTCTGAACAACCTCATAGCTAAGCATCTAAAACTTATAATCAGCTTCAAATTAAAACTCGGGAAAATCCTGATCAGTCATTAAAAACTTTAGACTTTTGATCAGACACCAGTTGAAAACTTGTGCAATGTTCTTGCAATCCGTTTTGAGCAAAAATATCGATGCCTTTAAAATGTCTTCAGAACACAAGGTAGAAAAGGTTTCGAGAACTTATTATTTTACCATTTCATGAAAGAGAACACGATTGGTTAGTTTAATGGCACAAGTGTCGGAAGTTGCACGAAACGCAAACGCATGCTATTATGAATTCAATCTCACCAGATAAAATAGTTTTATAAACTAAATTTGCCCATTACCAAGAAAAAAAAGATTAAAAATCACAAGGGTACATTGAGGAAAGGGGCTATTATTTACCTGAAGAAGGTTATCCTCTAGGAGGTCAATTGCCAACTGAGGAACTGACTTCGATTGTGAAGTGGCAAATCACGAACGCCATAAAAGCAATTTAGATGAAACAAGTAATTTATCGTTGTAATTATTCACACTGCATTAATCTAGTTACCATTCTTTGGATACCAAGATGGTTTTGGTCACAAAAAATTTTGTGATTTTGATGCTAGACATACTTGGTTTTGGAAGCAACCCTCCTTAGTAATTTATAAAGTTGGTTTGAAAAAGATATTTAAGAGAATGAGTAAAAATATTTTCAGGATACTTTAATTTAGCGATTAACTTTTCCGAAATATTTCACATAATTGTTTCCGCTATTCCCATACAATTTAAAGCTGGTTTTCTGTAATGTTCTTCAATTAAGAATGAGATTTTTTGGCAAGTACTATTTTTCATGCTTATTAACTATTTAAAGTGCCTCTTTTCTATTTATTCCGCAATCATTGAAAAATAATTAATGTTCGATTAATCATTTCAGCTCAAGACTTGGGAGGAGGAGGAGGTAACCTTGGAGGTGGAGGAAATTTAGGAGGAGGTGGAAATATGGGAGGGCCAGGAAATATGGGAGGATCTGGAAATTTAGGTGGCAGTGGAAATATGGGAGGACCTGGAAATATGGGAGGATCTGGAAATTTAGGTGGCAATGGAGGTCTTGGTGGCAACGGAGGAAATATGGGCGGACTTGGTGGTCAAGGAGGAAATATGGGAGGACTTGGTGGCCAAGGAGGAAATATGGGCGGACTTGGTGGTCAAGGAGGAAATATGGGAGGACTTGGTGGCCAAGGAGGAAACATGGGTGGACAAGGAGGAAACATGGGAGGACTTGGTGGACAAGGAGGAAACATGGGAGGACTGGGTGGCAACGGCGGAAACATGGGAGGTCTCGGTGGTAACGGAGGAAACATGGGTGGACTTGGTGGACAAGGAGGGAACATGGGAGGACTTGGTGGACAAGGAGGAAACATGGGAGGACTTGGTGGACAAGGAGGAAACATGGGAGGACTTGGTGGCAACGGAGGTAACATGGGGGGACTTGGTGGACAAGGAGGAAATATGGGAGGACTTGGTGGACAAGGAGGAAACATGGGAGGACTTGGTGGCAACGGAGGAAATATGGGTGGACTTGGTGGCCAAGGAGGAAACATGGGAGGACTTGGTGGCCAAGGAGGAAACATGGGAGGACTAGGTGGCAACGGCGGAAACATGGGAGGTCTCGGTGGTAACGGAGGGAACATGGGGGGACTTGGTGGACAAGGAGGGAACATGGGAGGACTTGGTGGACAAGGAGGAAATATGGGAGGACTTGGTGGACAAGGTGGAAACATGGGAGGACTTGGTGGCAACGGAGGTAACATGGGAGGATTTGGTGGCCAAGGAGGAAATATGGGTGGACTCGGAGGCAACATGGGAGGACTTGGTGGACAAGGAGGAAATATGGGAGGACTTGGTGGCCAAGGAGGAAACATGGGAGGACTTGGTGGCAATGGAGGAAACATGGGAGGACTCGGTGGAAATATGGGAGGTGAGTATTTAGATTTCTATAATATAATATGCGTTTAACATAGTATACTATTATTTCGAAACTTATTTTGACTGAATCCAACATAATATATAATATCACATAAATAATGTTAAAATGCTTTTTAATTCTTTTACAATTAAAAAGTTTAGATTGTAAAATCTTAATACAAATTAAAACTTATTGTATAAATTACATTTTGTTAGTTGAAATAATCTTGATAATTATTAATAGGTTTTTCAGAAATAATGGGTTAAAATATAAAAGTGAGTAAATCTTTGTCAAAGAAAACTGCAATTTTCTTTAATGAAACTTCACCCTTAACTACGATTTGTTTTGAATATGCTTGCATCAGGTGTTAGATATTTTTTTTAGAACTGATGGAAACGTATACTGCATAGCTTACATTCAGCAGCGAATGTTAAATTTATATATAAATTATTATATTAGAAAATTGCAATTTTTCTCAATGAAATGTTTTTATAGGTGGAATTCATCAAGCACAGTGAATAACATAAAGTTTTTTGCAATTTCACGCTTACGAAGAATGTATTTTATCAATTCTATCACAAGCAGCGAAAGCTAAATTAGTGGCATGAGTATACGAAATTTGTCCTTAAATTTTTTAAACAGCTATGCATATACAGCGTGTCCATGGAAGTTCATATACAGCTTCCACACTTTACAGCGTCACCTAGTACCATCATCGACTTAGTACGAGTTGACACATTTTGTGACAATGGTAAGAAAAAGACCCTTAAGTATGCTTGTTCGTGGTTTTCTACATTGAGAAGTAACGAAATGATCTAGAAAGGAAAGAAGAAAAAAACTAGTTATCGTAATATATTTTCATTATTGATGCACTAAGCTTAAGAAAAGTTTGGAGTTCGAAATACAGCCATATTATATAAAATAAATTATCTATAAATATATTCATTCTTATAATCAATGATTTTAAATTATTTGAATTTTTAGATGTTAATATATCAATAAGTTTCTTAATTAAAAATCGATTATTTAAAAAAACTTTTCCTTTCTGCAACTCCTATAATCCTTCGACAAACGTTTTATTCCAAAATTAAGTAAGAAAACTTTAATCAAGAGACATTGTATAATTTCATTGTTATTATTTATTTAAATTATTTAGTTAAATATCTTTTATGTAGGAAATGTATAACATTAAATAGTTTTATTCGTAAACATTCTTGTAATTCCAGATTGCTATAAATTTTTTTGTTATTCTTTTTTTTAGGACTTAATGGTGGAAATATGGGATCTGGTGATTTAGGAGGTAAGAATACTCTCTTGCAATCATAAATATTCTTCGCACTAAAGCAATTGAAATTTTATGAAACTGTCTAACTATATTTAAGAGAAGAGCTTACTGTGAAGCAATGAAAAGTCAAAAGAAAAAAAATACTGATATTTTGTTTCAAAAAGTCCCAAAAAGAAGGAAAAACTCAAAAATTCGGTACAAATTTGTAGTATTTTTTATTACTTATTTTTATTAGGTTGAGGGGTGATATTCAACTGAAATGAATGAAAAATAGCCCTTATATACTAACAAGTCTTCGATTTAATAAGGTAACTTGTTAATATATTTCTCGCTTAACTAACTTTCGCCAATTAAACAGAAAAAAATTATTTGTCTTGAGATTGTTTAAACAATTTAAATGTTCGATAACACTCGCTAATATTAATAAGAGTTAGAGAAAATATTTAAATTTTATAGGACAATTATGGTAAATTTTTGTAGATGTAATTAAACAACACTGAACTTGAAAAGTTTCTATTAACCTTCAGTTTTGATATATTCACCCTTAATTAAGTAAAAGTTGATCTTAAAAAAATAACAATACTTCATATTTTATGTTCATGTCTTAAATAAATTGTGATAATCGTCTCAAACAAATCCGCAAAGGTGATACTGATCTGTTGATATGATAGCTATTATTTTTTCTGAAACGTTCTTTGAAATATATATATTTTTAATATTTGTGGCTTAATACCGGGTGTTCATCAAATGACCGACTATTTGAAAAATCAATAAAAGAAAAACGGAAGGAGAACGAAAAGTATAGTTGGCTGCTTTCTGCTTGTAAAAGATTTTTTTCTTCTTACCAAGTTTCTAAAATAAACACAAAATGTGTTAACAGATGGCGATACTAACTCTGAAAAATTATAAAACAATATTATCCAATTAGCCACACAGTCTGACACAAAGCTGATGGACGCTCGTGCAAGTATTTAAGTTAAAATGGACTGAATAAGTAGAAAACATTGTTTCGAGATTTTTTTCTAGCCAACAGAGCCCTCTGCTGATGAGTTTTCTTATTAATTCGCAAATTTGGTTTTAAAATATTCCTAGTTTGATAAGTTGAATGCAGCAGACTTTTCATTTCTATCACCATCAATTTTTTTAAAAAAAAATTGATTTTCCGAACAGCCGGTCATTTTTGGAAGGTCCAGTAATTATTTATAACTAGACTTCTTTTTAAAAATGTTTAGGTGGAAACATGGGTGGACTAAGTGGAGGAGACTTAGGTGGTAAGAATTTATTTTATTTTCTAAATTGTTTAAACTCCGTATGTAGATTAAAAAAAAAAAAATTCTTTCACCTAGTCGTCTGAATCGTCTATTTAAGAAACGTTCGAAGTTGAAATAAGCAAAGAAATGGCTTTTTTGGAATGGTTTACAGATTTTTTACATTCATCCATCCAAAAACATTTCATTTACACAAAAGATTTACCCATCGTATTAATTAAAATCCGGTGTTCATTGGGATTCTCGTGATATGTAGGGTTTAGGTTAACAAAAGCCACATTTTCGATTTGCTCAGCTGAACGTTTTTTAGGAACATCTTTTAGGGAGAAAATATCGCAGTTTTATATACGTGAGATTTTTATATAGCGAGATGATTATTTTACTAAATCTATAAAAAAAAAGTCTATTAAAAATTAAGCAGTAAAACTGGCATTGGACTAAATTAAGGCGTTTTTATTTGTTTAGATATTACTTTAAAAAATCAGGACAGAACTTTTAATTTTCAAAATATGCGCGATTAAATTTTTAAAATATTATGATAGAAATTATAATTGGATGCTACTAAATCTCAAATGTTTTCTACTTCTTGTCTTTTGTTCTGCACATTGACTAATCCCATGCTTTACAAGTGAATATCCAATCAGAACCTGTTTTAAAAAAATGTAGTTGGCCGTAGAGACCACACTTCTAATAATCACTATTTTATGCACTCGCATTTAAAAATAGTTTATAAGTTTAAGTACTCTAAAAAACGCTTGATTAACTTCGATTGGGGTAAAAGGAACTATATCAATCAGTTATTAAAAAAATCTACTTCTTTAAGATGGTGTACTGATAACATTATTGTAAAGTAGAACTTTTACTAAAGTGAAAAAAATTCTATATGGTTTCAATTATATGAAACAGCAGAGAGAATATGTGGCACAAGATAGTTAAGTAAAATTCATTACCGTTCATGAATTTCAATATTAAAATTAATTTTTTTTCCTTGCCCAATTCTTATATTTTATTGTACCATAAACAGAAGCAAGACTCTTTAATAAAATTTTTTACAATATAACATTTATATCCATTGTAACTTATTGAACCAATTAAAAATAATACGTTATTTAAAAAATTAAGTAGAGCTATGGTTTAATTCAGTTATTGCAATATAATATATATGTTTAGAAACTTATCTATGGAAATATGGATTTTATTTCTGCACAATAAGTATTCATGAATATATATTAAATGCAAATTTTTATATCTAGAATTATTGAGTTACGAATATCTTATATTTCTTTACTATTTCTTCTTCTAGGAAACATGGGTGGAATGAACGGTGGAAACATGGGTGGATTGAACGGTGGAAACATGGGTGGATTGAACGGTGGAAACATGGGTGGGGGACTGAATGGTGGAAACATGGGTGGATTGAACGGTGGAAACATGGGTGGTGGACTGAATGGTGGGAACATGGGTGGACTGAATGGTGGAAACATGGGAGGATTGAACGGTGGGAACATGGGTGGACTCGATGGATTTGGAGATATGGGTGGTAAGAATTCAGTTTGCATTCGTATTATTTAAAATTTTATTTATGCATCTAAAAGTAGTATTTATTTAAACAATGTACTTAGTTGTGAAAAGTAAAAACGTTTTTGAAGAAAAAGCTGAGGGATAAAAATAAAATTCATTAGATAGAACACCATATAAAGCAAAGTCAACTATATAAAATGTATTTTTATATGCTGTAATAACATTAAAAGAAGCTATTCTTGGTATTAGCATTTACAATAATCATTGAAAGGCCAAACATCGTCGGCCAAACATCGCCGCGGGTTCTCTGATTTTCAAGTTCATTAAGCATTGGATTCTTTGGTGCAAAGCATCCGTCAACTAAATGATTTAGCAGATGGAATCTAATGAATCGGAAAACCTTAGATTTGAAGCGAAGAATAATAACGGAAACATTTAAATCTTCAAAAATTAAAAGTCATATATTTTAATGAATTGAGCAGCTTAATTCCTTCATGAATTGAAAAACTCATTAATTCAATAAATTGAAGACTTTAATATCTTAATGAACTGATGAACTTAATACCTTAGGAATCGAAAAGCTTAAAATCTTAATAAAATGCAGAGCTTAGAATCTTAATGAATTAAAGAGATTAAAATATCGATGAATTGAAGAGCTTCGTATCTTAATATCTAGGGGAATTGAGAAGTTTAGGGAAAGGAACATATTGAGTGACAATTTAGAGAATGTCAAAAAATCAACTTCTGAAACACCAGAAAACTATTTTAAAAAAAACTGCTCAGCTTCTAATTGAGATTCTCATGAATTTAGTAGAATCGAGATTCATAAATGTACGCTACTTACTGTCGAAAAATACACAAAACGTGGAAGTAAACTTACACACAAGTATTTCCGGTAAAACTATCATCGTTTTCCATTCGAATATAATGCATAATTATAAAATTAAAAGAGGCAAGTGAGATTTCATTAAAATATTTTAAAATATGTGCTTTTTTAAAAAAATCAAACCGTTTTACCGTTCTTGCATTCAATTTAGAATATTTAAAATTAAGTTCAGGAAGCGAAAACATATAACTTTGGTTCATTGTCTACAATTAGTTTCAAAGCGCTGATTTATATATTAATACATCTCTCACTAATCTTATTATTATTTTAAATAGGTACAGTTATTTTTTTCAATCCTTCGTCTTAGTCTAAAATAATCTTAATTTTCTAAAATATTATTTATGTGCCATGAAATTCACTTATTATTGTCTGAACTATTTTTATGCTTCTCATTTCAGGAAATGGTGGAAACATGGGAGGATTAAATGGTGGAAACATGGGTGGACTGAGTGGTGGAAACATGGGTGGATTGAGTGGTGGAAACATGGGTGGATTGAACGGTGGAAACATGGGTGGATTGAACGGTGGAAACATGGGTGGATTGAATGGTGGAGACATGGGAGGTAAGAATATAAATTTATATCTTATAACGTATTTTAAATGTATGTATCTGAAAGTAATCTGCATTCAATGAGTCAATGAAATACGTAATTGTTCAAGAATTGTGTACAATTCAGGAAAAATGTTCGGTATTTTTCAAAAGCTTTTCATTCATACATTGCTTCAAAACCAAAATCTTTTTAAACTTCTGTGTTTTTCAAGTTGTGGTATAAAACAAAGCCATATTTTCACTATGCTATATGTCGTAATAGTACTCGAAATCATCAATGCCTATAAACTACCTCTTGTATTTCTATACTGTCTACAATTATATAATTCTTTAATAGTTTTATTTAATATGCATTTTAATAGAAAAAAAAACAACTTTCAAATGACCATCAATCAATACTTTACAAGAAAAAAGTAATTTTAATACACTTAAATCACTCGATTATATACCTAGCAGTTAAATAACTGATTAACAGTTAGAATCATTCTTTTAAAACTTACTAAACTAGCGTATAATTTTTTCTAAAAGTTATAATTACCTGAATTACTTTTTTATTTGTACGTGGCTTACAGCAAGATGAATTACAACATGATGGTTTAGGAAGCAAAACTATAGTTATTTCAGTTAGTATTTATACCAATTAGTATAGTAAGTATACAAGTTATACCAATTATTATACAGAGTTTATACTAATTAGTGAGTATTATTAACATTTAAAGACGCCTTAATCAAACCATAAATCTACACAAAGAGGAAATTCATTTAATGATGAACTTAACATCAAAATTAATATTTATAATGATGCTCTGATTATGTTTTAAAATTATGTTTTAGTTTTTCTGACCAACTTAATTGCTAAACTTAAATTTCACTTCATAGGTGGTTTCCAACAAGGTGGACTAGGAGGTAAGAATATTATGCTCTCAGGATTTGAAACTTTCTTCTTACTTTTCTGCAAATTTTATCATTAAATAAATTATTAAATAGATAATCATAAACAATTATAAGTAATAATTTATAATTTCATTACTAATTTATATAAATAAAAATAAATAATTACAAAAAAACGCAGCAGTGGTACAAATATTGTCAATATTTAATAATATTCTTACTTTAGACTCTTAGAAATTAAAAAGTACCAAATTAATATTCAATATCATACTTTCATAGTTTTCTAAAACAAGTAACAGATTAACATTTAGTATCATTTAGTATCATAGTTCGTTGAAGCCATTTAAGTTTTCCTAAACAGTTTAATCTCTTTTTTGTGGGTGGTTTACAACAAGGTGGTTTGCAACAAGGTGGCTTGCAACAAGGTGGCTTGCAACAAGGTGGCTTGCAACAAGGTGGTTTGGGAGGTAAATATATTTAAATTTCGATGATTTTTTCTGAATGTTTTCTTAAAAAATCACAGTTTATGCTATTATAGTTATTAAACGTTTTATTACATTCATTAAATTATTAATCTATAATTCTATATATAAATGCAATTAACCTATAAACTAAAAAAACTGAGGAACAAATCTAAAATTCATAATGATATTTTGATTCACTTTTAAAAATATGTTCAAAATTTTCTTAAAATCAATTTTAATTACTTGCGTTTCTTGTAGGTGGTTTCCAACAAGGTGGTCTAGGTAAGAATTCTATAATAAATTAATATTCCTCATTATGATTCGATCATATTTTAAAAATACGTTTTTATTTTTCTAATAAGTTCAATTCATTCACTTCATTTTTTTATAAGTGGTAAGAATTCTATATTATTTTTAGATTTTGAAACTTATTTTCCTCCTCCTTCCTTAAAATTAAGAACCACGAATTATGTAACAACAAGAAATAAAAATGTATATGGATTCATTATGGATATTTCTAAACTTAACCCTCCCGGGAACAGTAAATTTTGATTGAAAATTTTAATCAAGCAATTCATTTACTACTGCGACCTTAGACAATAGATTCTAAGTGAAGAAACATGCTTCAGATCCTTGCTTTTTAAGAATAGTGGTTGATAAACGTTTAAAATCAACTAATTTTTAGTTGTTATTATTGCACTGCTATTTATTTGCTATTTATTATTATTACGCATTATTACCACACTTCATGGAAAAGGGTTAATATTGTTAGAAATTTAAAGATAACTCTTTAAAAACGTTCTAACATTTCAGATTTTATAAGACGTTTCATAATTCTTCTTTTGCAGGTGGTATGCAACAAGGTGGTTTACAACAAGGTGGATTAGGAGGTGAAGATTGTATTTATTATAAAAGTAGTTTTTTAAACTTTTCTGAAGAAATTTAATGACTTGATAACCTATAGTAATTGTTAGAAATAGGATTAGAATACAACTTTGATACTTTTATTTTAAAGAAGTCAATCTATTTCTTGTTATGAAGATTTTGATATGAAGATACAACTTTGATACTTCTATTTTAAAGAAGTCAATCTTCTTGTTATGAAGCATTATGTAATTGTAATAACTCAATTCATTTCTTTTTTACAGGTGGTTTCCAACCAAATGATCTAGGAGGTAAAAACGCACACATTTTATTCTTGAAATTTTATTAATGATTTTTTGTATGAAATAAAATCCTTAATGACTTCTAAGTTAACTATTGGAGAAAAAAAACTTATTTCCTTTACATAAAGCTCAACTTTTTTAATAAAGTACTTAAATGTTATTAAAAAGCAATAAGTTGATAAAAAAAATAAAACAAAGTTTAAAAACTTTTGAAAATATATTTATACAATCACTGTTCTAAAACGTTCAATTAATTTTTATTTGTAAATAGGTGGTTTCCAACAAGGTGGTCAAGGAGGTAAAAATTTTATTTTAATTTCAGGAATTAATTTTTATGATTATTAATATCTACTTATTTATCAATCTACAATTACTGGTGAAAAAAATCTTATTAATTTTATATAAAATTTCAATAACTTAATAATGACTGAATATATTAGTATTCAGATTATAAATTTAATTTTTTGAAAAGTACAGTCAGATTTATATATGCGAATAAAATCGCGCTGTTAAATATTTATATATTACTTGTACATAATTCAAATTCTAATTAAATTCTCAGTATATATTTATATATTTTTTTTCTCAGTATTTTGATTTAAGTTAGGAATACCTCACCTTTTTTGCATAATTTGATTAAATTGATCCCATAGTATTCATAATGCGCTTAGAATGCAACGAAATTTCCCCGAAACAATACCAGGCTGAGACAATAAAAAGTAAGTTGGTCCTTGGTTCGAACCCTGCCGGTAACCAATAAACATCTCTCTCAAGCATTTCTCCCTAAACATGAAAAGGCAAAAATTTATTTTTCTCCAAAAGCAAAATTTTGAAACGGCACACAAACTTGAGGAGCAGGGTTGCAAAAAACCCACCTGCCCAATAAAACCCGCCCGGGTTTTACTGGGTATAACCCACTCTGAAAAACCCGGTAAAATCCACCCTAAAGTGTGTTTTTCTAAGATTGATTTCTTTTTTCATCCTCTGTTATATTAAAGAGCTATTCTATTGAAATATATATGTAATCTAGCCTAAAAAAAATTAACCTACAGTGAAGAAACTAATTGTGTTGGAGACTGGAGAGTCACCTTGCTGGCTAGATTTGACTGTATGGCCATTGATTCGCTTTCTATGCAAATAAAAAAATTTCCCCTAACATTTTTTAAGATTAAAATATAAATAAAAAGTAATCCTGTGTTAAAATAAGTTTCAAATGTGTGACGTATGTGAGTACATATAACATTTTGTATCATGATATATGAAGAAACTTTTTTCAGACTTTCACATCAATTTAATTGTATTAATTATCTATATGAAGTCAATTTATAAATTAAACTTAATTATTAATATTAAAATAAGTTTTTTTAAAATAAGGGACCTATCCCTACCCTCTCTTTTGAAAACCCTCCCATAAAAACATGAAAAACCCAGAAAAGCCCAATAGAACCCAGAAAAGCCCAATAAAACCCAGAAAAACCCACCCGGGTTGGGTTTTTCTACAAAAACCCGGGTTTTTTGCAACCCTGNTTTATCCCCTGAGCCATCTCGAGCAAAAGACAGATATAGGAGAAAGGTATAGGTTTCCTAAAATAATTTCATTCATATCTATAGATAACTCCTCAAACTATCATTAACGGATGTAGGCAGCATTTGAAAATGATATGACTGAATTGTAAGTATTTTAACAGGTGATCAATTAAATTTAATATTTTATTTTTATATAGGTGGTCTTCAACAAGGTGGTCTTGGAGGTAAGAAATTCTTATATTTTTGTTTAGAAACTATTAAAATTCAGAATCACTTTTTGTTTTGAAAACATACTAATTTAATGATTTTTTTAATGTTTAATAATTTCGTGTATTTTTCATTACAGGTGGTTTTCAACCAGGTGACTTAGGAGGTAACTAATTTCAGTTTTTAAATAAAAAGGATTCATCAATGAGCTTTTTCTGGAATAAAACAATTTTATTATTTTTATATTATCATCGGTAATACACTAAAATAATATTTTTAACATAAATTTTCGAACGAGTTCAATATAAATGATAACCTTAGGAAATAATCAAGAAATTATTATTTATAACTGTACAGAACCCGTTATCCAGAAATCAGAAAACCGGAATACCAAAAAACCGGAGCGAAATTCAATAAATTTTCCCGACATTTTTTTAAAAAAAATGTGTTTTTCCTCATAAGATTTCAGGATTTTTCTTTCTTTTTTGAAAGATGTTTACCCTACCATCATTTTGGAAATAATCATTAGTGTATTACTTTATCGTTTTTTCTTCTTTTTAAGATTATTTCCAAACATTATTTTTTCTTAGTTTTCTTTAACAATAAAAAAACGGCTTTTTGTAGCGATTCAGAAAACCGGAAAAATCAGTTATCCGGAATAGCGATGGTCCCGATCGTTCCGGATAATCGGTTCTCTACTGCAATAATTGATAAATATTAGAGAAAAAAAAAGATTTCGTTAGCTAAATAAGGAAATTGAAAAATTCAAGTTGTTCAGATCTCCACATAAAAATTAAATAATCAATATATAACAGCTACTTTGTAAATAATTATAACAATAATTATAACAGTTACTTTGTAAACATATTTAATAAATTTTTATATTTTTCTGTATAGGTGGTTTCCAACAAGGTGGTTTAGGAGGTAAGAATTCTTCGCAGTTTTATTTTTAATATCTTGCCTACTTAAGTTATAACATAACGATATAACATAAACTTGCCTACATAACGCTATCCATTTATGATTCTTAGAAAAAATAGGGTATTTTTATACTTAGGGTATACAATAGGGTACTTAATACAATAGGGTACTTAATGTTTCATTCAACCGTTAAATGAAAAATAGTTAAAAAAAAATGTTTTAATGTTTGAATTATATTTTTTTATGTATTTTTTAAATCTTTTTTTTTTAAATATATATAAATTTTTAAGTGCATTAAATTAGTTTATTTTTATGTTTAGGTGGTTTTCCACAAGGTGGTCAAGGAGGTAAAAATTCCACTCAGTTCAGTTTTAATGTGTATTTTTTATCAAAAAAGTTGGTTAGTCCACTAACTTTTTATCAATTTACTGATTAATTAATTTAAAAAAGAAAGAAAAATTATATAAATTAAAAAAATAAATGTTTCCAGTTCAGAACTTAATCGATTAATGTTCAGAATGAAACATGAATTACTTTTCAAAGCCTTTTCATATTACTTTTTGTAACGAGTACAATTATTTAGATTATTTCTTTATTTTTGTGCGTAAGTTGTGCGGAAATTGAATTTTGATATTTTGTGCGGAAATTGAAAAAATAATTTCTTTGAAATTATTGATTCAATTTCCAAAAAAATTATTCGTTAAAAATTAAAAAAAAATTAGCCAGAAATTAGTAAAAATATTAGTCATGGTTTGTAAAAAAATTGCTTGTACGCTTTTCATAACGAAGTCCATTAACTTGCTGATTAAAGATAAACTTTTTGAAAATTTGCAACTTAACTTTTTCATTAAATTTTATCAATATATAATTTTGTGCAGGTGGTCTTCAACAAGGTGGTCTAGGAGGTAAGAATTCTTGTTTTTTGATTTTAAAACACTCTCTATATTTTTGAAAAATTTCTTAGCCATTAAGGTCTACGCATAAAAATAAAATCTTAGCTTCATTTGCATGAATTTATAAGTTATTTTGATAAAAAAGTGCTATTATGTAAAATTATATCATATAATTCAGATAATAAGCATATAATACATAATAGCACAAAATAGTATATAATAATTAAATATTTTTATAGCATATATGGCATATAGCATATATATAGCATAGCATATATAGCATATATATATAATGCTAATTTAGCAATTTATGGCATAAATGCTATCATATGCTAAAATATAACGTTGGTACGTAGACTTAAATGTTGTATAACCACGTCAACCTATTGATTTTTCTAGTACGTTTAATAAATTTTTTTTCCCTCTCCGTAGGCGGTTTCCAACAAGGCGGTCTTGGAGGTAAGAAACCAAGAATTTTTCGTTTTCGAATTTGTTTTACTTTAAAAAATTAACGAATAGCTACGATTAAAGATGCGAATTTTTTTTTTTAGAAAAGGAACAATTCAATTAACAAATTTAACTATCAAATAAGAAATAATGTTTCAAATTAGTTTTTGATCAATTTTTAAACAAACCTACTATTTCATCTAACACGTCTTAATTTTAACTTATTTTTCTGTGCAGGTGGTTTTCCACAAGGCGGACAAGGAGGTAAACACTTTCTTTCATTTTATTCATTTTTCTTTCATTCTCTTTCGTTTAGAACATTTAAGAAACTTATTATTGTATAGTTACCAGAAAAAAAAGCTCATGGATGGAGTTACTAATAAATTAATTAATATTTACAACGTGTCTCAAAAATATTGCGACAAATGTTTTGATAAAGATAGGAAAATCATAAGGATTGAAAATTGCATATCAGCCAGCGACCGAAAACGTCATTGTATACCACTAGGTGGTGCTCTATACCCCAAGACTGTAAAGGAACTGCAATATACTGTGAGCTGTACTAATAGTTAATGAGCTAGTTCGCTTCTGACTTATTCAACATCGATTTCTTAGTGTGGAGAGAGCTTTTAAACTATTATATACATCGAGCCGTCTAGGGAACAATGGATCTTGTTTCCGCAGCAACTGTCGGTGTGCTGCAGTATCCGGCAATTTATGCCCCAATATTGACTGATGGTGCAAAAATCGCACAGCTGTTGTGGCAATATGAAATGTATTCATCTAGTACACTATCTGCATACATGATCCATTTCTCATTAATCTTTTGATTACGCTGCTTGATTGCACAGGATATTCTGGACCATCAGCTGTACCAGTTGTAAGCAAAAGGCTAACGGCGCTTGATAGCATCAGCAATTCTGGACCATCAGTTTTACCAGCTGTGAGCAAAAGGTTAATCCGACTCTCATGTTCTTTAGGTCATCTTACCCCTGATTTTTTTCGGTCATGGATTGATATTTAATTCTTAATTCTTATCAATGTACTTTCTTTTCCTTGAAAACCTTGTCACAACATTTTATTGACGCTCAGCAAAATTAAACTACACCAGTTTTTTTTAAATGTTCTACATGATCATTAATTCCCTTTACTCTTTTGATTAGGAGGTCTCCAACAAGGTGGTCAAGGAGGTAAAAAAACCCTTTATTTTGAGTGTTTAGTTTCTTTAAAATTTTTCTTAATACACAAGAGCATCATTTATGACACATTTATCCATGATTATCAGAAAAAAATGCAATTGAGTTTATTTCAAATCTCTGAATAATGAATATAAAATTCCATACTGATTTGAGTTTTGCTGTTTTCTCTGCAGGAGGTTTCCAACAAGGCGGTGGACTGGGAGGTAAATATTTCACTAATTGAAATTTTTCTTGTAAAACTGAACGATTTAAATATTTCTAATAAAGCGTTACTCTAAATGCTTTCTATGTAATAACATGTAATTATTTTTGCAGACTTTGGTATTTTAATAATGGTTGGTTGTAACAAAGCAACTACGAAAATAATGTAGATTTCCGTCCACTGATTACAATATCTATTGCTTTCAAATTACGATAAAATATTTATGCAATGAGTTTAAATATAAATTGAGTTGAAAAATAAAATAATGAATTTAAAAATAAAATTTTTTTCTCATTATTATTGCAGATGGGGGAAGAATGCCTAATTTTGGAGGAATGGGAGGAAGTAAGTTGAATTTTGATTCTTCAAGCTTTACTTTTAAACAATGCATGTAACGACTTCCAGACAAATAAAACAACATTTTAATGAAATTTTGTAGTAGTCCTAAAATCCATCTTAGCATTTATGTAATTCATTAACTTCAAGTACAGTTTTATTTTCTGATCATTATAGATGGAGGAGGATTGCCTAGCAACGGAGGCATGGGTGGATTAGGAGGAAGTAAGCTGTTTTTTTTTTAGATAACACGAAATCCAGTTTTAGATTACTGAAACAATTTTTATTAATTAAATTAATAATTATAATTTTATAAGTTTAAAATTATGAATTTTTTTTTAATATTAATGTTCATGTGAAAAGAATTTTCATTTCTTGACTATTTCAGACGGAGGAGGAATGCCTAATTTTGGAGGAATGGGAGGAAGTAAGTTAATTTCTGTTTTATTTAACTTTGTTTTTAGACTTTGATTTTGAAATAAATTAGTTTAAAAAATGTGTCTCTGACTATTTATGTCTGCGCACTTCACTTAACTACAGAGTTTTATTTATTTTTTAATTTTAATTATTTTAGATGGAGGTGGACTACCAAATTACGGAGGAATGGGAGGTTTAGGAGGAAGTAAGATGATCTTTGTTTTTAGATTCTACAAATATTTAGAATATCAAAACTTTTTTTTAGATATAATTTTAGTTCCATAGAATTTTTAATATTTGTACAAATGGTTAGTGAGGACAATGTTTTAATTTTTGATAATTTCAGGCGGAAGAGGAATGCCTAATTTTGGAGGAATGGGAGGACAAGGAGGAAGTATGCCAATTTTTGTTTAGACTATTAAGCTAAAAATATTTTTGGGTGATGGTTTTTACTATATTCTGAACATTTTTTTAAAAATAATTTTTTAGGTGGAGGTGGACTCGAAGGTTCAGGAGGAAGTAATTTAATTTTTAGTTTAACCTTTATCCAACTTAACTATAAAGTAATTTTTTTCATATTGAATTATAGCAGGGGTGGCCAAGCTCCTTGATAGTCGAGCCATTTTTCAAAATTTGAAATTTTTCGCAAGCCGCAATTAAATACGTATTCAAAAGGTATGCAAAAAAGGTATTAAAAATTTCTTTTTTTACAGAAATTATACTTATTGAAAACATATAAATAAAAGTACAAAATATGTGTATTGAACTTAAATATTAAACACATTTATTTTACTTCTTTTGATGATTCTTCAAAATTTGGTGAATAATTGGTGACAGCACTTCTCAGTAATTCTTAAGGTCTGGTTTCTTAGGACAAGCGCCTTATCTGAGCGTCAGCGGGACGTCAACGTCCCGCTGACGCCAACAAAATACTGGTTTGTTAGCTCAAGGCCTGGTTTCTTAGAACTAGCGCCTTATCTGGGCGTCAGCGGAAAGTTGACGTAGAGCTGACGCCATAAAAATACTTTTTTGTTAGCTCAGCGTGAGCAGTCGGTCCAACGCAGACATTATCTCTCATTGCGCATGCGTTAATAGCGTAAACAGATATTTATTTTGAATTTGTATTGATTTTGTTATTGTCGACCAGTGTTTTAGAGAACAAATAATGACTTTGTTCAAGATAAAACACATTATAGTTGAGCTAAATGAAGAGTGCTATGTTTAATGAAGAAGCTATGTTTAATGTCAAAATCAAAATCTTGGCTGATGTCAATGTGCTGTTGGATGTTGTCCGCCATTGCTTCTGTGGTTAACGTCACGCTGTAATCCAACTGCAGTTGAGTTGGACGGCAATTGTAGTTAAAGATGAGCGTTCGATGACGTATACTATCAAACTCACAAATGGACCAATCAGAGGTTAGCGCTGATTTACAGCTGACGGCGTCCTGTCCTAAGAAACCAGGCCTTTAGAGATGCTGGTTAGTTAATACTGATCGGTGTTTGGATTTCACGAATTTTAAAGTGGAATAAAATTATTCACATAAGTAAGCTGTTCCGAATATTGAAATAATTCGACATGCAACCTTTTATAATTCAGGATATTTCGATTCTTTTACAAATTTCCAAAATTTAGTAATCGTCGTCGACTTATATTTTAATTGTAGAGCTTGATCGTTTTGCGTCTCGATTAATTCTAATTCTTCAGATGCTTTTGGGTCATAATTATATTGGAAATGGAAAATTCACCTTGAATTATGTTAATTTCAAGTGGATTCAGAAAAAATATTCAAATATAATAGCACAAAAATGAAAAGGGAACTTGGGTACATATATCGAGAGCCACAAATAATCCTTCAAAGAGCCGCATGTAGCTCGCTAGCCGCGGAGGTTAATTAATTTTTGCCTGATGGCTTGTGACTCCCTGATTTTGTTTTTGTCATTATTTTAGACGCTGGAAGAATGCCTAACTTTGGTGGAAATGGAGGATTAGGTAGAAGTAAGTATTTAATGGTCATTCTAGAAAATATTTTAAATATGATATACTTAAATATTGAGGTAACATTCTCATAGTTTACTTTTTAACATTGATTTTTCTTTCTGAATTTAGCTTTAATGGCAAGTTTATGAAATGCTGCCGACTTTTGACATCTATTCGAAATTTGCGTATTACGTTTTTTAGTTTTTAGCTCTACTTTATACTCCAGATTCAAAACTTCATTACCGCTTGCGTAACTTTTATCATTGATAAAAAATGGTGTGAAAGACAATTATTAGAAACGTTTTTCATTTGGCACTATTAGGCTACAAAATAGAATTTTGTGATTTTAGTGCCTTTTTCACTGACATCGATTACGATTCCTTAAGATTTAACAACGCTTCTTTCTCAGTTAGGCAAATTACCGACCCTTAATGAATATAGAATTTTTGCTTTGAAGGTTAAATCAATACATTGTATGATTTTTTTTATGAGAAACTTCTTTTAAATTGTTATTAATAAATATCAAATTAAAAGTTTTAACATCTATAATTATTTTAGGACTAGGTGGCGGTGATGACCAGGTTGTTACCATGTCGCCAATTGAGATGCCAGGAGGTGATCGAAAACCCATTGGAAACCCAGATTTAGACGGTAAGATCTATAAAATATTTATTTCATTAATCTTATTTAATCTTAATCTTTTTTAATCTTATTTTGATGTACAAGGCTTGAATGGACAATAATGAAAAAAAAATTATAATTATTCTCTGTACAACTTTTTGAGAGTTATTTTAGTACTGATATAGATATGTTATCATTTCTTTTTAATCGGTGTTTCTTCATTGAATAGTTTTTTTTTTGTGTTAAATTTAAATATGGAATCTATTTTGTCAGTATAACTACACTGGTGTAAAAAATTAAGAGAATTTGCAGATTTGTGATCGATTATCTCTAGAACTACTAGACCGAATTTAAGGAAATTTGGTATGTAGATACATTGATACAATACAAAACAATTAAAAATTCAACAATTGTAATACACACTCATGTTCGCGCGTAACATTCGTTGGAGTTGGAAGGTATGAAACAGCCGTTGCAGAATAAACAAAAAAAAAAGGGTTAATAGGAGGTATGGTCCCCTCCTACAGATATACAAGCCTTGCAACGTGATTTCATACTTGAAATAAGGCAGTTTATCATTTCCTGTGGCAATTGGCCTGAATTGTCCTGCGGTAATTGCATACCTTCCGACTCCAGCGAAATCATGCACGATCATGTGTGTGAGTTACAAATGTTGAATGGTTATTTGTTTTGTATTGTATCAATGTAATCTTTACTACTGGACCATTGTATCAATGGTCCAGTAGTTCTAGAAATAATCGACCAAGTCTACAAATTCTCTTAATTTCTTCCACCAGTGCAGCATTTTTCAGTTTAGTAAATTAAAAACTTACATGCATTTAAAGTGCGCTTTGAAATCCTTTGAGACATTTCCTTCTATGTTTACTTACGATACAAACCTAATGCGGTATTTGATTAGTTCTTGATTAGCAGGAAACTCATTCTTCAATTTATCTGCTTTTTAATTTATCTATAATTGTAAACAATATAGACAATGTGGTTATTTTTACAAGCAATTTCACACTTTTAATATGGCCCTTATATCATTGCAGGAGGTTGTGGTAAATCTGGAAAAGGAGGAAAGAAAGACGATGACAAGGATAAGAAAAGTGGCTCCTCAAGTGACTTGGAAGGGTTCCTTAAGAAAATAAATGAAATGAACGGTGGAATGGATGGGCTAAAGGGAAACAAAGGTGCCGATGCTGATGATTTAAAGAAAAAGCTCAAAGACATGGGAATAGATGCAAGTCCAGAAGATCTCAAAAAGCTGAAAGGCATGGGAATTGATGGAAGTCCAGAAGGTATGAAAAAGTTGAAAGGTTTGGGAATTGGCACAGATGGCTTAAAGGATGCCCAAGGCAAACTTCCAAAAGGTGGACTTGATGGAATGGGTGGAGGCATGGATGATGCAGCTTTGATGCAGAAACTCAAAAGCATGGGAATTAATGCAAGGCCAGAAGATTTACCAGCTATAAAAGATAAACTTAAGGGTCTTGGACAAGACGGAGGTTTCCAGGGTGCTATGGGTGGACTTAAAGGCATGAACTTGGATGGTGGAATGGGACAACTTGGTGGATTAGCAGGAGGTATGGATGATGCTGCTTTAATGCAAAAACTCAAAGGTATGGGAATTAATGCAAAGCCAGAAGATTTACCAGCTATAAAAGATAAACTTAAGGGCCTCGGACAAGACGGAGGTCTCCAGGATGCTATGGGTGGACTTAAAGGCATGAACTTGGATGGTGGAATGGGGAAACTTAAGGGACTAGGTGGAGGCTTAGGCAATGCTGGAAATCTAATGGGAGGTATGAATAAAATGGGACTAAGTGATTTGGATATGCAGCAATTGCAAATGAATAATATTTTGACAGCTGCTTCTCAAAAGGGCCTCAACATGAACCAGCTTTCCACTTTGAAGCAGATGATGACAAGAACAATGGCCATGAAGGGAAGTCTTAAAGAAGGACAAATGGGAGAAGTTTTAAAGAATATTGGTTTCTCCAGTGATGAACTGGATAAGTCACTTGGTGTTAATAGTGCATTTGAAACGAATAAAGCCTTATTTCAAAGTACAGGAGCTCTCGACGCATCTAAACAAATAGGCCAGCAGCTTCAGATGTCCGGAGATTCTCTTGGCATGGGCGGTACTATAGAGAAAACCAGGGCATTCGGAAAAAGAATTGGAGAAGGAAAAATCGGAGGAGAATTGCAGAGAAGCGGAGAGTTCACTCAAAAGTTAGGTCTCGATAAAACGACTGGTGACCTCAAGGGATTGGGGGGAGCTGGAGATGCTGGAGAGTTACTAAGCAAAACACAAAGCTCATTGAAGTCAAGCGCCTTAGAATCTAGCATGTCTACAATTATAACCCAACTCAAAGCAAGTGGTGAACAGGGAAAAGCTTATGCAGAAGTAGCCGAGAAAATCATGGCTCTTGCTAAAGCAGCAAATGCTGGAAAGGGTGCAGGAGATTTGGCTGGTGGTGCCGGTGGTTTAGGAGGCGCAACAGATTCTCTGAAAGGAGGCCTTGGAGGCGTTGGTAAGGCGACAGAAGGATTAAAAGGAGCTCTTGGCTCTGATGGTAAAGCATCGGGTGGTTTGTCCGGTTCCGGTGGTGGTCTTTCTGGAGGCCTTGGCTTCCGCAGAAAGTAAATTTCCGCAAACTTCCTTTCGCGTTTTTAGATTCTTTTTAAGCTATATTGGAGTTTACTCCATTGTTTGACTATGTATGTGATATAAAAGTCTTGCTTTATTATTGTCAAAAAGTTATTGTTTAACTATTAAAATGTGCTTACAAAGTTTTGTAAAGCAGTTTATTAGTTTATAATAAATGATTTAAAAATAAATTTTTGTATTAATTATTTAACACTGGTTTTTATTAATGTTCAACACTTGTAAAAAATAAACAATTCAAACAATAAGACAATTTATAGAATAAAAAATATATTCAGTAGTATTTCCAAATAAGGGACACCCTCAGTTTAAGGGCAAAAAAATATATTGGTTCAGGTATCTTTGAATAGGGGTATTAAATGTATTTAATTGTTAATAAGAAATGCAGTATAAAAGATACATTAAAAAAAATTGTAAGAAAAACTTTATAAGATAGAAAAATATAATAATAAAAATTGAAATACTTTCTGCCAGTATGCTCGTCGCTCTCTTTTGATTTTTACTGCTTGGTGGTAGAGAGGAAAGGAACAACAGACAAGAAAAATATTGTTATGGAACAATCAAGAGGAATTTCACATTAAAGAAATTTTGCGAACATAGTAGGAGAGAGAAAGTAAAATATACTTTGCCATCCAAAAATTGCTCTGTGGCTATTGGGGAGAGGATCAATAAAACAATGATCAGACTGGTGAACCATTTAATGATCAGAAGCTCAGTCAATGGAACAGTCTAATATAGATTGATTGAGCCGTGATGGCTCAGAGAATCGAACATTAACCTTCCAATTATGTGAATCGGGTTCACATAATTGGATTAATTAGCGATGGCTGGTCGCTACGAATTCCGCATCCGGCTTGCACCGACCACAGTGCTGACGTAAAATATTCTCAGTGGTAGACGGATCATGGATTAGAGTCCCCTTGACGACAGGATAATCATGCTAGGTTTTCTTCTCCATGGAATGCAAGTCACTGGAATGCGATGGTTAGTTCTATTAAAGAGTTCTCCAAATGAGTGCAAAATCAACTCTGTAAAAGTTGTTAACAGAAAAACAACGATGTCATGTTAATTAAGAAACATTGTCCTCAAATCATGAAGGAAATTTGGGAAATTCCTTAAAATTTTTATTGCTTAAGGACTGTCCATAATTGTCAAACCTTCATTCTTATATAAAAGAATTCCATTATCAATTCAAAGAATTTGTATGTCACTAATAACGACGACTTCTCAGCAAAAAATTGCTTATTAGGAAATAATGCAAAATAAGCGCAAAATCTATGACGTAGAAGTTGTTAACAGGGAAACAGAGATATAATGTTGATTAAAAAAATTGCCCTCAAATCATGAAAACAATTTGGAAAATTGGATTTTTATTGTTTAGAGACCATCCATTAATGATGACACACTTTTATTCCTAAATATAAGAATTCCATTATCCATAATATAAGATTTCCATTATCCATATAAGAATTCCATTATCCATAATATAAGAATTCCATTATCCATTATATAAGATTTCCATTATTTATAATATAAGAATTCCATTATCCATAATATAAGAATTCCATTATCCATAGTATAAGATTTCCATTATCCATAATATAAGAATTCCATTATCCATAATATAAGAATTCCATTATCCATAATATAAGATTTCCATTATCCATAATATAAGATTTCCATTATCCATAATATAAGATTTCCATTATCCATATAAGAATTCCATTATCCATAGAAAATCTTTCTCCAAATTATCTTTAGTAAAAAAATACAAAGTTGACTAAAAAGAAACAAAAAACTTTCCGTGTATGTCATCAATTAACTTCGAAATGATGACTTTTCAGCAAAAAATTGCTTATTAGGAAATAATGCAAAATAAGCATGAAATCTATGATGCAGAAGTTGTTAACAGGGAAACAGAGATATGATGTTAATTAAAAAAATTGTCCTCAAATCATGAAGGCAATTTGGAAAACTCCTTAGATTTTTATGTTTTAGAGACCATCCATAAATGATGACACGCTTTTATTCCTAAATACAAGAATTCCATTATCCATAATATAAGAATTCCATTATCCATAATATAAGAATTCCATTATCCATAATATAAGATTTCCATTATCCATAATATAAGATTTCCATTATCCATAATATAAGATTTCCATTATCCATATAAGAATTCCATTATCCATAGAAAATCTTTCTCCAAATTATCTTTAGTAAAAAAATACAAAGTTAACTAAAAAGAAAAAAAAAACTTTCCGTGTTTGTCATCAATTAACTTCTAAATTTTAAATTAACTTCTAACTTCTAAAGCAAAACGTTACTTATTAGTAAATGAGAGCAAAAATCTACGATTTTAAAAATTGTTTACAGGAAAGCAGCGATGCCATTTTAGTTTTTTTTTTTTTTTTTTTTAAAAAAATCAAGTTCAAATCTTAAAGAAAAGTTGGGAAACTCCTTGAAATTTTTTTTAAGGGAAAGGTATTAAGGACTGTCCATAAATGTGTCACACTTTTTTTCAACTATAAGAATTCCTTTATCAATTCAGACAATTTTGTCCAATATTTTCTTCAATAAACAAATACTAAGTTAGAAAACTAAAAAGTATCTGATGCCAGTAATTATGTAAAAGTTCTGTCTATCAGTAATTATATAAAAGTTCTGTATATCAGTAATTATGTAAAAGTTGCTTACAGTAATTTATTATCAAGGTTAATCAAGTTTTTATAGCGGTTAGTTAAAAAGAATCAACCTCAATTCATAAGGAAAATTTGGGAAATTCCTTGAAATTTTTATTACTTAGGGACCGTCCANACGCCATCTGGCGGTATAAAAAGAAAAAGACTTCGTAGCTATCCTTCCCAGGGAATGACAACAAATATTATTGATACAAACGTTTTAAAAATTAGGAGTAGTCGATGGACCCCCAAAATATGACCAATGGATCCCTAAGGGGTGCATGAACCACAGGTTAAGAAACCCTGCTGTAGAGGTTACGATTATAACAGCGGGTGCGATAACTTCGTCAAACTTCATACTACTTACCAAAAATTTCAAAGCTAAACCTAATTATACTCTGTGTCCAGTATATTGGAGAACATCATTTGTTTTAATTTATCACTGAAAAAATTCTTATGCTTTTTTTTCTTTCTGCTTTTCTTAACCAAGTCTACGTTATTCCTTTACGAAATGAATGTCTATGTTATTATAAATGTCTATGTAATTTTTAATTACAATGAAAAATTATAAAATAGGGGAAAAAATTCAATTCAAACAACTTCTTAAACAGTTATGTGTCATATAAATATCGTATTATTCGAATATTCAATATGTAAATATCTTATCATTTGAACCTAGTAGATTTCGTTCATGACCAAAATGTGATGAAATACATTTTAAAAATTACACTGGTAAGCACATATTTTGTTGCATTTACAAAAATACTTGATTTAGCCTAGTTCGGATGCGAGGATTTCAAATCTGAAATTAGTTCTGCACCTAAAACTACAGATTTTTTTAAACGACGTTTTTAGTCAATTTTTTGTCGAATAGTACAAGTTTAAAAATGTTATGTATAACAGGGGATCACATAAATGTTGCGACAAACTTACAGAGGAGGCATGGGTACATCATCGGAATTAAAATGGCATAAGAACCCATGACCAGAAATGTCATCGTACGCAGCTAGGGCACTTTCCCAATTATGACCTGCTTAAAAGCACACGAAGAAACAGTTAGTTCCAAGTTAAGTATAGTTCTAAGTAAATATCGTATATTCTAACATTATTTGAAATTCAGGTCTCATGACGATTGTTGCATTTTTTACTGCATGTACCATCGCCATTTTTAACGGAAAACGCGTCACAATTTGATATCCAGAATTAGAATTTTCCAAATTAGATGTCATTTGGAAACTCAAAAAAGGAAAAAATGAAAAATATATATTTAAAAGACTATCTATTCTTCTATTCTTCTTGGCAACTTCTATTCTTCTTGGAACTACAGCCCGGTGCAAGCCACTACGATCTCCTAGAATTTTTTTTCTTTGAAATCATCAGATGCATGACTTGTAATAGCAATGCTTGATCACTAACAGCAAAGTAATTTTAAAACACAAAATTCGAGAAATGAAATAATTAAAAAAAAAAAGAAAGTAAAATTGTGTTAGATTATACTGAGCCTAAGAAACTAACAGTCTGAATTGTCCAGTTTAATAAACAAATAAGCACTGAGCAATTAAATAAATGGTAAATACATAGTGAACAAATAATCTGAAGAAACTACAGCGGAAATATATACTTGGTTAAAAACCTCTTTGGCTTTAAAAAAAATAGAAAGAAAGATGGCATAAAAGTCAACATGTGTCTCTAAAAAAGATACCCATTCTCAAGAATATCCAAATGTGAATGAGAAAAGCAGTGATTTGAAACATAAAACAAAAAAGTGCTTAAAACATAAAAAAGTGATTTGAATCATAAAACATAATGTTGCTTTCCAAAAATGGAAAAATAAAGGTAAAAAACAAAACTAGAAAAAACCACGGTTGCCGAGAGTGAAACGAAAAATAAATAAAGATGATAAATTAAAATTAGTAAAACAGCTGTTACCAAGAGAGGCAAGTTAGGGCAGAATGCATTTCGATGCTCTATTAACAGGTGATGACGATTACACGCTATTAACAAGGGAAAAACCATTCATGTGAATGAAACAAGATTTCAGGCAACCAAGATGAGCTGATGTGACAGGGCTGGAAATAATGTTGGCATTGTCGAAATTGAATTTATGCTCAAGATTCCAACGATGAGCATAATAGATATCGCATTCTTGATAACGAATACATCTATCGTGTTCCTTCAGTTCAAATTTTAAAGCACGTTTGGTTTGTCCAATGTAGCCAAGGCCTCCCAAACAAGATATTTGATAAATGCCCTAGCTATATTCGATGCTGATAGGATCTTAAAGAGACTTAAATTTATTTTTTTGACGCTCCTGAAAATATCTTTAGAACCAAAATGGGAGAAGATATTCGTAATTTTGCATCAAACGGGAGAGAAAAAAGGGATATTGTTGTTTCTAATGGCACTTGCCAACCAGCAAGCCTGCTTGGTGAAACCAAGCGTATTTAGGGCAAGAGATGCGTTTCTTGTTTTTCAGTGGCGCCATCTATGGCTAAGAATACGAATTCAACCACACATACGTCACAGATTGTTTATAGGGCGGACCCATTCATATATCCATTCATTCATCCACAGATCGTCATCCACTGCCAGAGAACTACCAATCTCTAATTCAGTACCCCCAGAGGTATGATTTGTTTTGGGAACATGGAGGACTTTCCATACCACTATTAAATTTTTTTTCGAATCACGAACAATGATTATAATGAAATTTCTAAGCCTAACTCACGAAGAAAATATTCACAAGAAAAGGAAACTTGCGAAAGATTCTGATATATATTCTTTGGTAAAGTTTTTTAAATTTTTTTTTTATAAAACTCAAACTAGTTTATTACGGTATATAAAATTTTAGTTACATTTAAATATTTTTATTATTGTTTTTAATTCTAATTCCATGTAAATAATAAACGTGTCACAGCGAGTGTTAAATGAAATTTCTTAGGGTAGCTCTTAACCGCACAAGCATAACCACTTTTATTTCATAAATTATAAATATAATGTGTGGGGAATACTAACATGAATTAAACTAATATGAGCCATCGAGTAACGAAATAAAACTAAATTACAAAAAATAAATTGTTTATTAAAAACTCTAAATATGAAAAACTGAATTAGAACATACTTCAAATTTCCAAAGTAAGTTGAGAAAAAAGGCTCTGCGTCCAGAAACTCGCTTAAAGCCAAAGTAGACTGCTGTAGCGAAATCGCTAATCCAACTGAAGCAGGCAAAAATATTCTAGTCAGCAAGAGATTCAGAGAACAAATCAACAAATAACAAATAAGAAAAGATTTCTCCTAACAAGTTATTGTCAGATTATTCAACTACGGCTGAACATAATGTAATACCGATTTTCAATGTTAAATTTTGGTAACTTCATTTTTAACATCAATTTCAACAACTAAATAATGATGTTATTGTTGTAATGCATTTCAGTGGCCTTGCAATTTGTAATAGAAAATGTACTTTTAAAATAAGTTTTTAGAATTATAAATGAAAAATCTATTCATATATTTTCTTTGTTTATCGTAAGGAATAACATTGGTTCGAATCAAAGAGTAAAATTTTATCTAAACAATACTATTGTGCATTTTTTTAGCATTACATTATACCCTTAGTATAATGTAATGCTAAGAAAATAATAGTATATTGTATAGTATATCATATTATGCGAAAGTTAAAGCAGAGTAAACAAATATTTATTACATGATTTTGTTTCAACATTCTTTGAATGTGCCGAATTTATATCAATGAGAATTTAAAGGTAAGAAGGTATTTTATTTACGTCTCACTAGAGCTGCACAATGGGCTATTGGCAACGGTTTGGGAAACATCCATGAGGATGATCCGAAGATATGCCATTGCAATTTTGATCCTCTGCAGAGGGGATAGCTCCCCTGACAACGTGCGAGAAGTCGAGCACCTTACGGTAGAACAGTTAAACGAGGATCGATCGATACCGTGCACCCTCGATCCCTACGCAGGCTGATCAAACAGGTCACTCACCCGCAACCAGTGATGCTTAACCTCGGTGTTCTACTGGGAACCGTGTCTTCACGATCAGTCTAGCGCGGGACGAGAATTTAAAGAAGATAAAACTTTTTTAGAAGATAACTACTTTTTTTGGACGTCAATATTTTTTTCTAGTGGCTGGATGGCGCAGTTGGTTTGTCGTTGGCCTTCTGAGCCCAAGTCTACGGGTTCGATCCCCGGCCCAGACAACGGATTTTCGGGATGCAGAAAATCCTCAGCGGCCATGTCGTATGATTATGCGGCATGTAAAAGNTGCATCAAACGGGAGAGAAAAACGGGATATTGCTGTTTCTAATGGCACTTGCCAACCAGCAAGCCTGCTTGGTGAAATCAAGCGTATTTAGGGCAAGAGATGCATTTCTTGTTTTTCAGTGGCTCCATCTATGGCTAAGAATACGAATTCAACCACACATACGTCACAGCTTGTTTATAGGGCGAACCCATTCATTCACCCAGAGATCGTAATTTTGACTTGAACCAGAGAACGACCAATCTCCAATCCAGTACCCCCCAGAGGCATGATTTGTTTTGGGAACATGGAGGACTTTCCATACCACTATTAAATTTTTTTTCAAATCACGAACAATGATTAGAATGAAATTTCTAAGCCTAACTCACGAAGAAAGTATTCACAAAAGGAAACTGCGAAAAATTCTGATATATATTCTCTGGTAAAAATTTTTTTTTATAAAACACAAACTGGTTTATTACTGAATATATAATTTTAATTGCATTCAAATATTTTTATTAAGTTTTATTGTTTTTTAATTCTAATTCCATGTAAATAATAAACCTGTCACAGCGAGTGATAAATGAAATTTCTTTGGGTAGTTCTTAACTGCACAAGCATAACCATTTTTATTTCATAAATAATTAATATAAAGTAATACCGATTTACAATGTTAAATTTTGGTAACTTCATTTTTAACACTGATTTCAACAACTAAACAATGATTTAATTGTTGTTATACATTTCAGTCGCCTTGCAATTTGTAATAGAAAATTTACTTTTAAAATAAGTTTTTAGAATTATAAATGAACAATCTATTCACAGATTTTCTTTGTTTATCGGAAGGAATAACATTGGTTCGAGTCAAAGAGTAAAATCTTATCTAAACAATACTATTATACATCTTCTTAGCAATACATTATACTCTTAGTATAATGGAATGCTAAGAAAATAATAGTATATTTTATAGTATATCATATTATGCGAAAGTTAAAGCAGAGTAAACAAATATTTGTTACATGATTTTGCTTCAACATTTTTCTTTAATGTGCCGAATTTGTATCAGTGAGAATTTAAAGGTAGGTAGGTATTTTATTTACGTAACACTAGAGCTGCACAATGGGCTATTGGCGACGGTCTGGGAAACATCCCTGAGGATGATCCGAAGATATGCCATCGCAATTTTGATCCTCTGCAGAGGGGATAGATCCCCTGCTTTGGCAGCCAAACGGCCTGCGAGAAGTCGAGCACTTTATGGTAGAACAGTTTAACGAGGACCGATAGCGTGCACCCTCGGTCCCTACGCAGGCTGTTCAAAAAGGTCACCCACTCGCAACCAGTGATGCTTAACTTCGGTGTTCTACTGGAAACCATGTCTTCACGATCAGTCCAGTGCGGGACGAGAATTTAAAGAAGATAAAACTTATTTTTAATCATAAAGTGAAAAATCTTTTAATTAAATATTCTTCCGAGATACTATCTGTATTTATCATAAGAAATTAATATTAGTAAATACCCATAGTGTTGCTGTTGTTGTTCATTTACATCGCACTGGAGCTGCACAATGGGCTATTGGCGACGGTCTGGGAAACATCCCTGAGGATGATCCGAAGACATGCCATCACAATTTTGATCCTCTGCAGAGGGGATGGCACCCCCGCTTCGGTAGCCCGACGACCTGTACGCGAAGTCGAGCACTTTACGGTAGCACAGTTTAACGAGGACCAATACCGCACACCCTCGGTTCCCACGCAGACTGGTCCAAGTGGTCACCCATCCGCACACTGATCGCAGTCAGTGATGCTTGACTTCGGTGATCTGATGGGAACCGTGTCTTAACAACCACTGCGGGATATACCCATAGTGTGAAATTGTATTTAAATGATTTATAAAAGTATTCAAAGAATTACAACGAATTGAAAATACAGTGATGAAAAATCTATTATGTGACGTCATAAAACGTGCAGCGAAATCGATGGGTACAACACAACCTAATCCTTTCTTGGAAATAACACAACCTTATGTATCTTCTCACCTTGCTTTGATATTGAGTCAAAACTCTTTCTTGAAATGAATGACAAACTATAAAATTTCAAGGGATAATGCGAATGTTATTTATTGGTACTTATTTTGAAAATTTGCACTAACTACTTTTTTTGGACGTCAATATTTTTTACTAGAATCATTCATGCACTTTGGAGTTGAGTTGTAAATTTTTCTAAATAGAACAATCGCTTTCCCAAATATTAAGTAAAAATGTGCGTGGTATAATTTAGAAATTAATTGCCCAGAGAGAGTCGTATAAAGGCGTCGATTAAATAACAAATCACGAAATTCAACACATCATAATGTTCTCGTTAATATTCTCAATAATCCAGTCATAAATATTATCTGTTGTATAAATTAGATAGTACTTAAGCCTAATCTCCGTTGTACGAATGGACGTTTTTTTTTACGAGAATATGTTCGTGTAGCTATAAAATTCGAAATGAGTAATTGAATACGACTTTTCGAAGGTGTAGATTAGTTCGACATTCGATTTGTTTAATCAGACCAGGATTTAACAGTTCCAATTAGGCTAGCATTAAATATGCTTTGATCTGCAATCTTTTTAGTTTTTGTACTGAACTGCAAGAAAATGCAGGCTATAGTACTCGCTCTTATTTTCGGGGTTTTGTTTTTCGAAACTAAAGGTAAGCATAGACAATTGATTATGTAATTATTTGCACATTTGTTAAAATTATTTACCAACTTTCAAATGACATTTTTTCTTATAATTTTCATTGAATAACTTTTTGAACCACATAAAAATAATGTGACTGTTTAACACGAAGCAAAACTTCATGGCCGTATAGCGCAGCAATCCCAAAGATAAAGTCATATATTTCTTAGAAAAGCAAAGATTCTTTTTACTTTCACTTAGAGTAATTTAATTTTAAAAAAATCGAATATTTTATTTTTTTGCATAATCTACACTTTGGAGATGTATTTTTGTTGAAAAAAAAATTAACAGTTTTACAGTTTTAAATGTCAATGTCAAGTCAGCTCTCTCTGTCATATCTTCCCTTTATTTTCTCTAAAATGTGCCAATACATCACTAGTCATAAATATTATCCCTATTAAATATTAGTCATTAATATTTAATGGGGATAACCCTATTAAATTTAGTCATAAGTAAATTTAGACTAAATTTACTAATTTAGACTAAATTTAGTTATAATTAAATTCAGACTAAATTTAATAGGATATTCCTATAAAATTTAGTTATAAATATTTAATACGGATAATATTTATAGAAATATTAGTCATAAATACATAATTAAATGTGCCCACACTCGCCTGAAATGGTTTAAATAGAACTATAACACATTCCCCTATAGCTCAGACTTGATACCCAGTGACTGTTATACGTTTCCTTAGTTGAAAACATAATTGGTAGAATTCAGTTCCAATGGCGAGGCAAAAAAATAAGATTCATAGTTAACTCAAGGATATGACGGGGAGCTGGTATGCCATGGATGTGCGAAAGTTGTCCCAGCGGTTACAAATATGCATCAACTGAAACTTATGTAATGAAATAGATAAATATTCAGCCTATAAATTTTTATGAAAATAATAAAACTATGATTGGATTCTTACATTTCTAAAAAAGTAAGAAAGATTACTTTTGAGACTAACTTTACATTAAATATAATGATTTAATGAAATATGTATTCAACAATTTAAATCAATTTCAAAACTTTAAGTGTATATTTTTATTTTATTTTATTTTTTTTTTTTTAGTTGGATTGCACTATAATGATTAAACACTTTCCTTAAGATTATTTAATACTCCTTGAGTTACTTAATACTTTTCCTTAGAGAAATACAGAGTAGAGAAGAGTCAAAGTTTTGCATTTGCTGTTCAAAGTTAAATATTTCGACAATAAGTTGAACTTTTTGCATATTTACGACTTTTATTAATGTTTGTAAATTTCAATTTATTAATAATTATGGTAACTCACGTATTTCTCTTCCAAATAATATGAACATTGGCAAAAGTGTTTGCTTGCTTTCGGTTATGAATTCGTCACGTTTTTACTTACAGTTTATAATCTCTTACAATAGCTTATTTTATCTAATCAGCAGCTTATTTGGTGTCAATGATAAGAAAGCTTATATTTCTTAATTATTTGATATAAACTTATGCTATCTGAAAAATGTTCTCTTACTGTTAATTTTTTGGAGGGGGAAGGAAATGTTACCCTCACATGTTGGCCTCATTTTCATTTCAATAAAAATATGGCGTACTCTTTTTTTTTTTCCAACGCTCTTCAATCCCGCTGCGTATAGCCCCTCGCTGCGCCAATGAGCGTAACTACTCATTAGGCAAAAGATATATATATATATAGTTTTTTTTTAATTATTTTTACTTTGATTTTTAAAACTATCCAAAATCACTGACTTGTTCATTTAATTTTAATTCAATAAGATGCTTGGATGTTTTTTTTTAAAGTATGCCGCGTGTTAATGACGGCAAAATATGTAAATGTTTTCTTAGCACCCAAAGTAAATTAGGGTTTGCTTAAAAATTTTTTATTTCTCTTTATTTTTCTTGTTCTTAACTTTATTTCTATGTTAAACAAAATACGTATTTATACAGGGTGAAAATTATTGAACTATATGAAATAAAATGTAAATTAGTTAAAAACAACTGAGTGCTCAAACTTAATTCAACATGGAAACGTCACTACAGATATTTGGTTTTAGGTTATAACATATTCGATATGACTACCATCATTGCCTATGAAGTGTCTCAGACGAATAACAAACTTCTGCATGAATTTTCCGGAAGATTCCGGAATTTCGATGCTGTCGATGACCTCCTGAATGGCAGTTTTCAGATCAGCAATGATTTTGGGGTTATTTATGTACAATTTGTCTTTCAAAATAGCTTCACAAATATGTTGACACATGTGTTCAGATCTGGAGAATATGGCGGTCAAGCGAGTCTCATTCTAGTTACCTCTAGGCACTCCAGAGCCAGAATGCGATCCTTAAAGTGCTCCTCCAGGACATCAACCAGGGTCGAGCTCCGTCTTGCATGAATCACATCGTATCTGAATCGGAGGCACTTCAGGTAATGGGAATGAAATCATTTTCCAAAACCGCGAAGCCATATTCACATCAAATTTCTGTTCGTCAATTCCATCGAGAATAGTTTAAGCGAAACACAACCTCTGTTTCAGGGCGATGGGGCCTAATGGCTGATGTGCTTGAATTTTGTATGGGATAAGAGATGCATGTCGTCAACAATAATTTGTCGCAGGGTATCTGGGTTGATTTCCAACTGTTGTGTAGTTCGTCTGAGCGATTTCCTTGGGCTGATTTAATAACCAGCTAGTATCTTCTTGATGTCTTCAGGCTTTTTCACACTTGTTTGTCGACCGACATTGCAACACTATCATCACAAACGCTACCAGTTCTCTCAAAATTGCGAATCAAATTCTTGATTGCTAGCACAATTAGACCGGTTCTGTTGTCTTCAGCTTGCACTCGGTCGCAAACTTCTTGTTAGCCATAATCAGGCTGCTATTGCTCGCATAGTAGGCTTTCACAAGCGATATACCCCAAGCATGCTGCACCGTGACATATTTCACTTGCAAATGGCCGACAACAAAAAGTTGCATGTGCATTCTAATTCCAATCATGCCCTGCGGCCAACCACGAAATTTGAACTTCATCATGCAAACCGTTCAGAAATTAAATGACGGTTTTATTTCATATAGTTATTATTATTATAGTCATTTATTTCATAATAGTTCTTTATTTCAATAATTGTCCCCCTGTTTGTAAGTTAGCATTATTTCTTATAGGGACTACATAAATGTATTTCGAGTATCATAAAGTATCAAAATATCAAATCATAATTTTTTTCTCTGTTTATAGTAGAATTTATCATAGCACAGAATTAAAGGAAATAATTAGATGTGAATAAAAATATCACAGAGATACTTAATTATAAATAGTAGAGTGTCTACTCTTCAAATGCACAGCCTAATCGTTTCCTTTTAGTGTTGCTAGAGAGCTCTTATATAAGTACAGTGAAAAAGAACTTAGAAAAAAGTGCTGTGATGATGTTACAGTGGATCGTCATTAATTATCACCGTTATTTATCATATTATCGTTCATGGTACCCCATAAACTGTAGACTCTATTCACTTCAATTATCAATTAAATTGTCAATAGTTTTCACAATGTAAGTACTTCCTACAGGATGCTCCACAATTGATGAACGATTTGAAAAAACAATTAAAGAAATAGGATGGATGTAGAAATGTACAGTTTGATGCATCCTGCTTAAAAAACCTATGATTTTTTCTCACAAAGTTTCAAATTTAGATTCAAAGTTAATCATTAGAGTTTGAAAAATACTATAAAACAGTATTTTTATAATGACAACAATATGCTGCAACAATGTTGCTATGCATTCTGAAAACAACATGATCCTGTTATTCAGTAGGAATGGATCGTTTTACAGACGGCAGAGCCATCTATTGATGAGGTTTACAATTAGTTTTTAAATGTGGCGAGAAACTATTTCTAAGTTTTTGTTACATCCTTTACTTTTAGACGGTTCGTCAGTTCGATTTTCTTTCATCTTTCTTTAATTGATTTTTCAAAACATCGACCATATTTTGGATTTAGTTTTAGTTTATTCACTAAAAAAATATTTCACATATTTTTTTAATGTTGGGCAGTATTATTATCATGTACCTTATAAATTGTGCTTCAAGAATATATTTTCTATTATTTTTTTAGGTCAAGATTTTTCTGGAAATTTCAGACAAAGTAATGGAGGTTTTGGTGGTGGTTATGGTAATTTTGGTGGATCTGGCACCATGGGCGGAACATCTGGCTCGATTGGATACGGAGGAAACATGAGAGGAGGTTAGACTCTTTTTATGCAGTTTTAGAATATTTTAAAGAAGAATAATAGGGAAGAATTCAAAAAACTATTTTTGAATTTATATTATTTTATTTTCAAATATATAACGTTATTTTCAAATATATAACGTTTCATTGTGCTCTTCTTCGAATTCACCACACTGTCAATCATACAGGCCGCCAAAATGTAGGCGTCGTTGGGTTGGTCCTCATGCAGTAAGAATTTTTTTTAAAAAAAGCGATGTTTTTTCCCAGCTTTGTGTGCTAAAACACATTTTTTTTGGGATGATCATTTTTTGGTCTGTTTCCTAAGAACTTTAGTGGCGAAAGAAGCATATCAACTTCCAAATTGAATTCGTGACAAATAAAAATACGTGGGCTTAAACTTCGTACAATTTTTGATTGTTACCCTGTAATATTTATTCTGTTTTTATAACAGAAATACAATAATTGTCCAGTATTGCTATTTAATTTTATTAAAACATATGTCATACAATGTTTTAAATATATCACAACAAATTTCAGATAAACTTTTTAATTTGGAAAAAAAAAAGATTTATTATATTCTTGATTTTGCAGGTCGCAAATTTGGAGGTGGGGGGGGGAATGTCTAGTGCTGGTAGAATAAGTACTTGATGCTTCAAAATTAATTCGTCACAGTCATATTAAAATTTTGCTTGAATTATAAAAACAGTTCATGATAATACTATATATATTATCATGAACTGTATTTTAAAATTGCATTATTTGATGTTTAAATTATATTTTTTTCTTACCTATTTTTAAGATCCTGCGTTTGGTGCAAATGGACAAATGTCTGGTAGTTCTGGAAGTAAGTAAGCAAAAGTGATTAGAGTGTTATTACAAGCATAAGTTATTCATTTTTATTTTAGATTTCTAGAAAAAAAATTAAAAAATTTGTAACAGTACTCAATATTTCCGACTGGTTTTTATAGGTTCTGTTTTTGGAGGGATGGGCGGAATGTCTAATGCTGGTGGAAGTGGAAGTAAGAACATGATACTTCAAAATTAGTTTGTTGTTTCACAAGTTCACCGGTCAAAATAGTAGTCATACCTTGGAAAATCAGTTGTTGTTTTCAATGATACTTCTATAATACAAGCTAACCAGTTATTGACCTTTGGCGAATTAAGTCAGGAAGGTGCGCCTTTCGTTTGACAAAAGCACCGCAAGGGTGAAATAGTTCAGAATCCCACGGATTGATGAGAGCATCACTTATTCGTAAGGTCACTTCCTCTATTTAGACATAGATATGAAGAAGAAAGAAATTTTTCCAGCCATGTACTGCTCAGTGACAGATTTTTATATTGCGTATATTGCATGTACTAGGTAGTTCTTAACGAAATCGAAGATCCTCCGAACCGGAGTCCGATTCTGTGACCTTGGGCTACCACGGCTCAAAAGAAAATATGAAAAGCTCATTTAACACAGTATATAACTCCGCCTCTGGACTTAATAATGTCTGAATTTGGTTAAGATAAGATGTAAGTTCATACGATTTGTGGGTACATCGCACCCTTGCACAGTATTTATTTGAGCAAAACCTCTAAGTTTTGAGGATGCTGATTTCAACGCTTTACCCACTGTTCAAACAAGTAACGCGATTTTTATATGGGTTCAAGTCACAACGGATTTCGGATTTCAAAGGTCAATCGAGATTTAATAGGGTGTGTGATTGTTCATAAAACAGAAGAATAGGGATCTGTCCTCATAACGAGAAATACGGATATCAGTAGCATACTCATCATGAAAATGACTGGAAAAACAAGACCTGATCATTCAGAATGTCAAAATAGACAGACTGGATTATGTTGAAGGTCACTTCCGTGAGCGGAAAGAACTCATAACAAGAAAAACATCCCCAACATCACAAACTCTCCACCATTGAATTATGATTTATGCAATGAGACTAATTTTTGTCTGGTGAACTTAGATTTAATTAAGTTATAAAAACATTTAACAATAGTATTTTAGGCTTACAATATTTGATGTTTTATTTTGTTTGAGGTTCTTCATTAGGAGGAATGTTTGGAAGTAAGTATACTAAAGTTTTTCGGATTGTAACATAAGATTACTATGTTGCCATTGCGTTTAATTAAAATATTTTTTACCCATTTTTTTAGGTCCTGGCTTTAGAGGGATGAGTGGAATATCTAATGTTGGTGGGAGTAAGTATTAGATTAATATTTCATATTGTTACGATAATATTTTTTTAATCGAAAAAAAAATCTGTAATATAAATTTAAGCTAACACTAACACTGTAGCTAATTAACATTTGAAGTTTAAGTTAATTTTTTTTAAATCCATTAATAAAGTGGCTGATATATATGTAAAACACCTACACGAAAAAAGAGGTACTACTTATTTGTTTTAAAATGTAAACTGCAATATTTCTTATTGTTATCCATCACTTTAGTTTTAAAAAGCACCATACTAGACTTCAGATCCAAATCTTTATGTTATTAACATCTTTTGGTATTGAATTATCGTCTCTCCTTAAAATGAATCCCAATAATGAGACACTTGCACACCAATTTTTTTCTTTTTTGTAAAAATGGAACCATCCTTTTTTAAAGGACACTAAGCACAAATGGGTTAAGACAAAGCTATACCAAGGAAAAACTTTTCACCGCAAATTCCCTTTCACTTCCATAAGTAATTTAAATTTTGAAGTAGAGAAAAAGTGAGTTCAGGCAAGCCTAGAGTAAGCCTTAAAGTTCCAGTAGTTGAAAAAAAATTCAAAATATCGAAATGCTAACAAATTATTGTCAGAAAACTTCTTCATTGCGCAATAATTCATTTTGATATTATGAAAAAAAATTTGGCGGAACGTCTTTTGGAAGTTAAGTTAATATAATTTCCTTATATTCTGTTCTCTATCGTTGTTTATCAATGTTCCAGTCAGCGACTTTACACTTACATTTTTTAACTATATTTTATAGGTTCTGCTTTAGGAGGTTTTGGCGGAATGGCTGGTGGAAGTGGAAGTAAGTTTATATAATTTCATCTTATATTCTATTGTCTATAGCTGTATATCTATATTTTAACGAACAACTTTAAACTAATTTTTTCCAACTTCATTTTATAGGTTCGGCATTAAGAAGTTTTGGCGGAATGTCTGGTGGAAGTAAGTTTCTATGTTTTCCTTATATTCTATGTCTGTTTATCAAAGTTCAAACGAGCAACTTTTCTATTTTCCAATTTCCTTTTATAGGTTCTGCATTAGGGAGTTTTGGCGGAATGCCTGGTGGAAGTGGAAGTAAGTTTTTATGTTTTCCTTACATTCTTTTTTCTATGTCTGTTTATCAACGTTCTAACGAGTAACTTTTCTATTTTCCAATTTCCTTTTATAGGTTCTGCATTAGGGAGTTTTGGCGGAATGCCTGGTAGAAGTGGAAGTAAGTTTCTATGTTTTCCTTATATTCTTTTTTCTATGTCTGTTTATCAACGTTCTAACGAGCATATTTTCTATTTTCCAATTTCATTTTATAGGTTCTGCATTAGGGAGTTTTGGCGGAATGTCTGGTGGAAGTGGAAGTAAGTTTCTATGCTTTCCTTATTTTCTTTTTTCTATGTATGTTTATCAATGCTCCAACGAGCAATTTTTCACTTATATTTTCCAATTTCATTTTATAGGTTCCGCATTAGGGAGTTTTGGTGGAATGTCTGGTGGAAGTAAGTTTATACATTTTCTTTATATTTTACTCTCAATCTCTATTTATCTATATTTTAAAGACAACTCTACACTAACATTTACCATAGGTTCTGCGTTAGGAAGTTTTGGTGGAATGTCAGGCGGAAGCAGAAGTAAGTTTATACAATTTCCTTACATTCTATTCTCTATAGCTGTTTGTCAATGTTTTAGCCAGAAACTTTACACTTACATTTTTCAACTTCATTTCATAGGTTCTATGTTAGGAGGTTTCGGCGGAATGCCTGGTGGAAGTATGTTTAAACGGTTTCCTTACATTATATTCTCTATCTCTGATTTTAACGAACAACTTTACACTAATCTTTTCTCACTTTATTTTATAGATTCTGCATTAAGAAGTTTTGGTGGAATGTCTGGTGGAAGTGGAAGTAAGTTACTGCGACTTCATAATATTCTATTCTCAATAGATGATTATCAATATTTTAGACAGCAATTTTACACTTACATTTTCAACTTAATTTTATAGGTTCTCCATTAGGAAGTTTTGGTGGAATGCCTGGTGGAAGTAAGTTTTTATGTTTTCCTTATATTCTTTTTTCTATGTTTGTTTATCAACGTTCTAACGAGCATCTTTTCACTTTTATTTTCCAATTTCATTTTATAGGTTCTGCATTAGGGAGTTTTGGCGGAATGCCTGGTGGAAGTGGAAGTAAGTTTTTATGTTTTCCTTACATTCTTTTTTCTATGTCTGTTTATCAACGTTCTAACGAGCAACTTTTCACTTCTATTTTCCAATTTCATTTTATAGGTTCTGCATTATGGAGTTTTGGTAAAATGCCTGGTGGAAGTGGAAGTTAGTGTCTATGCTTTCCTTATATCCTTTTTTTTTATGTCTGTTTATCAACGCTCTAACGAGCAACTTTTCACTTCTATTTTCCAATTTCATTTTATAGGTTCTGCATTAGGGAGTTTTGGCGGAATGTCTGGTGGAAGTGGAAGTAAGTTTATACATTTTCCTTATATTTTACTCTGAATCTCTGTTTATCTATATTTTGAAGAACAACTTTACATTAACATTTATCAACGTTATGTTATAGGTTCTGCATTAAGCAGTTTTGGTAGAATGCCTAGTGGAAGTGGTAGTAAGTTTATACAATTTCCTTATATTTTATTCTCTATCTCTATACATCTATATTTTAACGAAAAACTTTTTATATTTTCCAACTTCATTTTATAGATTCTGCGTTAGGAAGTTTTGGCGGAATGTCAGGTGGAAGCAGAAGTTTGTTTATACGTTTCCTCACATTATATTCTCTATCTCTGTATATCTATATTTTAACGAACAACTTTACACTAATCTTTACTCACTTTATTTTATAGATTCCGCATTAGGAAGTTTTGGTGGAATGTCTGGTGGAAGTGGAAGTAAGTTACTGCGACTTCATAATATTCTATTCTCAATAGATGTTTATCAATATTTTAGACCGCAATTTTACGCTTACATTTTCAACTTAATTTTATAGGTTCTGCATTAGGAAGTTTTGGTGGAATGCCTGGTGGAAGTGGAAGTAAGTTTTTATGTTTTCCTTACATTCTTTTTTCGATGTTTGTTTATCAACGTTCTAACGAGCAACTTCTCACTTCTATTTTCCAATTTCATTTTATAGGTTCTGCATTAGGGAGTTTTGGCGGAATGCCTGGTGGAAGTGGAAGTAAGTTTTTATGTTTTCCTTATATTCTTTTTTCTATGTCTATTTATCAACGTTCTAACAAGCAACTTTTCACTTTTATTTTCCAATTTCATTTTATAGGTTCTGCATTAGGGAGTTTTGGCGGAATGCCTGGTGGAAGTGGAAGTAAGTTTTTATGTTTTTCTTATATTCTTTTTTCTATGTCTGTTTATCAACGTTCTAACGAGCAACTTTTCACTTTTATTTACCAATTTCATTTTATAGGTCCTGCATTAAGGAGTTTTGGCGGAATGTCTGGTGGAAGCGGAAGTAAGTCATACGTTTTCGTTTTATTCTCTAACTATGTTTATCAATGTTCTAAGGGGAAACTTTTCATTCATATTTTCCGATTTCATTTCATAGGCTCGGCATTCGGCAGTTTTGGAGGAATGTCGGGTGGAAGCGGAAGCAAGTTATACGTTTTCTTTTTATTTTATTCTCTAACTCTCTTGATGAATGTTCTAACGAGAAACTTTTCACTTATATTTTATTTCATTTTATAGGTTCTGGATTAGGCAGTTTCGGCGGAAGTGGAAGTAAGTTTATACGTGTTCTTATATTATTCTATTCCCTATTTCTGTTTATCAATGTTCTAGTGAGCAATTTTTGTGCTTATATTTTCCAACTTCATTTCATAGGTTCTGCATTCGGAAGTTTTGGGGGAATGCCTGATGGTATTGGAAGTAAGTTTATGAGTTTTCCTTACATTCTATTCCTTATCCCTATTTATCTATGTTCTAACGTGCAATTTTAATAATATGACTTTTTTAAAATTTAATTTCTCGGAAATTATTCGATCGATTTCGCTCAAATTTTGTATTTTGCCATGTAAAATTGCATTCGTTAAAAGGATGTAAAAATTTTATATCTTGCAACTAAACCTTTGTTCGACTATTATAAAATTTAAAAAAATTAATATTTACTAAAAGTTATTTTTTTCTGCATGAAATTATCCTTGGATAGATGAATTTTTTTATTATCTGCAAAAGTTTTTCAATTCGCTTAAAAAATTCTCAAGATATGGCGAAATACGCAAAAAGTAAAATTTACATTCAGGGGTCCAAACTCACGAGCACTCTCTTGATATACTATTGGCACCATATTTCCCAGATTCTGCTATCCCCTATATTTAGAGAGTCAAAACTCTGAATTTGTCGAAAAAAAGCCAGGTTTATTCAGAGAAAGCACGTTTTCGTGTCTAATTTCGCAGCTTAAAATATCTTTTGCACTATTTCATTAATATATTTGAAGCCTGCCCCTTAAACTATTAAGTTTTAAAAGGTGAAGATTCGATTATTAGATCAGAAGTTATTCAGGATTGTCCGTTTTATATTTAATCTATCATGATTTGTAGGTCCTGCATCAGGAAGTTTTGGTGGAATATCTGGCGGAAGTAGAGGTAAGTTCTTAATGTAATATATGCTTTAACTTTATTAAATTTAATTTTATATCTCCTCTTATTTATCATCATGCGAAACTTTTTACTTATACTATACTTATAGATTCTGCATCAGGAGATGCTAGTAGAAGTAAGTTCCATAAATAAAATGCTTGTTTCGTTTTATTTAATTTTCTATATCCGTTTTTTAACAATCTAATTTTAAATTTTTTGTTGGTAAAATATTCGATTTACGTTTTTTAACTTGATTTTATGTGTTCTTCTTTAGGAGGTAATGGTGGAATGCCTAATGGAAGTAAGTTTTTTTTTATGATTGGCCAGTTTTCGTTGTATTTATTATATCTCCATTTATTAATGTCTTAAAGAGCAATTTAAAAACATTCTGTTGACAGTATCAGATTAAAGTTTCCCAACTTGATTTTTTAGATTCTGCATTTGAAGGTTTCGGTGGAATGTCGAGTGGAAGTAAGTTTCATAATTGAAAAGTTTGTCTTCGTTACATTTAATTTTTTAAATTTTATTTCTGTTTATCAATGTTTGAACGAATAGCTTTAAACTTTTTGCTGATAGGGTAAACTAACCAGTGAAGGAACAATTAAGCTTCGCTTGCCATTTAAAAAATTATATTAATTTCAAAATTCGTAATTTTAGTTAAATGACAGTGTCAACATATTTGTTACTAATTGCAAATTATGTAAAATAATTGTAGAGAACTTACATAATATTGTTTTAAAGTTTTGGAGGTTCAAATAACAAGTAGTAAGAAGACTAAGTGAAGGAACAGTTCTTACCAGTGAATGAACACCCAGTAAAGGAACACTTAATTTTGGTTATCTTTTAAAGTTCTTTATGAATTTATAAGCCATACAAATATTTAAAAACAAGCCTATTCTATATAACATATAAATGCTAGGAAAATTTTAATTTTTCTCTGTAATCAGGAATTAAAAATTAAAGTGTTAACATATTAGTTCATAATATGTTGACAAATAGAATAAAATAGAAGTTCATAATATGATATGGCTGTTTTTATATATTTAAAGCCGTTGCCGAGAGGTAGGATGAAAACAGGTCTTAGGCAGGGGTAAAGGACATCAATATTTATTTAACCATTATTGGTAAAAGAACGATCATCCAAGTTACACAGAACCGAAGTGCTTCTGAATAAAATTTAGGGAAAATCTTGCAAAATAGACCCCGATGATATGGTACATGTATGCCTCATGGAAAAAGAGAAACCTGAGTAATTACAAAAATTGTTCCATTAAATAGGTCGAGGGAATAATGTGGTCCTCACAATTAGTAAAGGTAAAACTATAATATATTAATTCATGCTTACTGGAAACCAAAAATAGATCAAAGGGCAGGATGTAAATAATAAAGTGTGAGAAAGCGTTTTATGACTATTTACATTTTATTTAATTCTTTTTATTTATTTATTTCAATAATATTCTACAGAATAACGTCAAAACTTTTTACACGGAATATAAATATTTAATTTTTATCATTTTTGTCAAAAACAATCTACTTAAATTTTTCAGTTCTTAATATTCTGTTAAATCTTTTTACTCAGAATATAAATATTAAATTTTTTCATCGATGTTATAGATCCAGTATCAGGAGGAACTAATGGAATGCCTGGTGTAAGTAAGTAGTGAAACTTTATTACTATTTCAGTTTTATTTAATTCATTAATTTGTTTATATCTTAATATTCTATATAATATACGTTGAAACTTTTTTACTCAGAATATAAATATTTAATTATTTAAACTATGTTATAGGTTCTGCATCAGGAGGAATTAATGGAATGTCTGATGGAAGTAAGTAATGAAATTTTATCCCTATTTTCGATTTGCTTAATTCATTTATTTGTTTATTTCTTGTATTCTATAGAATAATGTTTGAAATTTCTACGTAGAATACGTATTTTATATTTTACATGCTGTTACAGATCCTGCAACAGGAGGAATTAACGGAATGTCTGGTGGAAGTAATGATTATTCTTGTAATATTTTTTTATCTGATGTTCTGATAATATTTTATGGTACTATTTTTTCTTTTCCTTCTTGGTTCTACATTAGGAAATATTGGCGAAATGTCTGATTCAAATGGAAGTAAGGGCATAATATTTTTTTAATGTTCTCGTGAGACAATCTTAGTAGATATTATTTTTACTTGTCACCACACCGGAAAGAGTACTTAAACAAAAAGAATTCAGTTTCCAAGTATTTGAAAGCGTGTGTTTACGTAAAACTGTAATTGATCTTCCTCTCTAAGAGTTTTGAATTTAGAAAAGAAATTTGAAGTAAAGTGAAAAATTATAGATAAAATGAATTTTGGTACAGTTTAAAATCTAATAAATTATATTTCAGCATTTTTTTTTTAAATTCCTTTTTGTTACGTATGCAAAATGTTTGAATATTTGTTGCCATACTATTTTAAAATATATTTAAATGTAGTATTATTGCAACAAATATTTAAACACTTCAAACTAACTTCATTTATGTCTAAAGAAGGATATTCTATTCCTATCTTCTTTTTTTTTCTTGAGCCTGCAATTCAAAAGTCTTTCTGACAATTAAAAAAGTTTTTCGATAATATTTTTTTAAATATCAAATGTTTAGATTTTATACTTAACTTGGTGATGTGACTGGCTTCCATGGAAAATACAGTAAGATTTGTCACAATTTTATTTAAATGCATTTACCAATTTGTTTATTTTTTTAAAAAATTTCATAAAAAATATTTCTTTTCAAAGTAAAACCTTATTGCATCAACTAGTTGTTGACCAAGTGGGTCATGGAAGTTAAGAACCCGCAATTTAAATTGGCGACCAACAACATCATAATGGTAATGTAAAAAATGAATATTTCATTCAAAATAAGCAAAATAATAAATAAATGAAAAATAAATAAATGAATATGGATAAAAAAGATAATAAATGGAAATCACAAAAAATAAATGTTTGTATACTTTAAGACTGGAAAAATATAGTTAAAAATATTACTTTATTGCTGTTAGTAAAAATATTGTAAATTTCTTAATTAATAAATATAATATGATAAAATTTTTGTGCAATAAATAATGTAATAACATTAATTAATTAGTAAAATATTGTTAAGCTTTTCAAACATTTATATTTTATCTTAAATGGGTTTGGCAGAACAACTGAGGAACATGCACCTTAATTATTTCCTTAGAAATTTACTTTTTTGCTTATTTCCGAAGTGCAAAAGAAAAAAGAAAAATCCTTCTGCATAAACCTTCTTCAAAACGTTTTTATCCGTTTTAAACGTATTTATACGTTTAATTTCGGACATTTATTTACAGTAATAAATATTTACAGCAATAGTAGTTACAATGAAAGAATATTTCAAATTTGATATAAAATAGAATTCTTTTTTCTCTAAATTTATAACTTATTCAATACATTCTATTTATTGTGGATTAAATTATTGCTAAGAGACTTTGTGATTATTTCAATCAGCATTTTTTAAACTTTTTTGTAGCAGAATTTTAACAATCTTCATTGCAGATTCAGACTCAAAAGCAGGGTTAGAAGAATTAAACACAAAAGAAAAATCAGTAACAGAGGGAGAAAAATTAAAAGAAACCAGAAAAGAATCAGGAGAAGATTCAATAAATTTCGGAGATAAATCAGAAAACTTAAAGGAAGAACAAAAAGACACAGAGGGAGGTTTAAAAGATTCAGACGGAAAAATTAAAAATTCAGAAGGAGGTTTGAAAGATTCAAAAGGAGATTTAAAAGATTCAAAAGAAGGATTACAAGATTCAAAAGGAGATTTAAAAGATACAGGAGGATTGAAAGATTCTGAAGGAGGATTGAAAGATTCTGAAGGAGGATTAAAAGATTCAGAAGGAGGATTACAAGATTCAAAAGGAGATTTAAAAGATTCAAAAGGAGACTTAAAAGATTCAGAAGGAGGGTTGAAAGATTCTGAAGGAGGATTAAAAGATTCAGAAGGTGGTTTAAAAGATTCAGAAGGAGGTTCAAAGGATTTAGAAAAAGGATTAAAAGATTCTGAAGGAGGATTAAAAGATTCAAAAGGAGATTCAAAAGATACCGAAGGAGGACTAAAAGATTCAGAAGGAGGTTTAAAAGATTCAGAAGGAGGTTTAAAAGATTCAGAAGGTGGTTTAAAAGATTCAGAAGGAGGTTTAAAAAATTCAGAAGGAGGTTTAAAAAATTCAGAAGGAGGTTTAAAAGATTCTGAAGGAGGATTAAAAGATTCTGAAGGAGGATTAAAAGATTCAGAAGAGGAATTAAAAGATTCAAAAGGAGATTTAAAAAATTCAGAAGGGGATTTAAAAGATTCAGAAAAAAGATTGAAAGGGTCAGAAGGCACAGAAGATGGAATAGAAAATTCTCAAAGAGGATTAGAAGAGCCAGGTAAAGGATTAGGAGAGTCAATTAATCAATCTGGAATGGAACAAAAATCTGGATTAGAAGAGCAAAACAGCCAGAAAGGTATGTTTGCGAAGAATTTATTGTATTTTTGATAACATCAAATTTATATTCCTAATTTTATTGTTTAAGTTAGGCAGGTTGCTGAACTCTTTATATAGTATGCGTGTGGGGATCTATTTAATAATTCATTTGATGGACATCATACTTCGATTGGTACATTGATTTTAATTAAACTATTAAAAATTTTAACCAAGTTTATTATCTTACAAAGGTAGATTGCAAAGAGACAATTATATTCAAGCAATTATATTCAAGATACTTATATTCAAAACATTATGTTTCGTAAGAACTACTGAAACAAATAATTGTTCAATAATAACCATCTCTGACTTATTGATGTTAATAGGACGATGGGAATTTTCGGAAAAAATAGTGTTAGCTCTTGCTATTTATCAAAAATTTATCCTGTCATGATTTTGACAAGTAGAGAAAACGGCACAAATAATACTAGAATCAAGACAATTAAATCTTACATCACTAAGCCGATCACGCCACATTTCTTTATTTATTTAAATTTTGTGTAAATTTAAACACAAAAAAGAATTAAACTAAAAATTAAAAAAGCAGTTTAATCCATACTAATAGAATTACTTCAATTTTACAAAGCTTGGTTTTAAACGAATCATATTTAAAAAAAAAATTTAAAAAAAAGGGGAAAAAAAGATTTTTTAAAATTTTTTTTAAAGGAATCTTAAGTAAACCATTTTAACATATTCTGTACAAAATTATAAGAAACTAGGAGGCTCCGCCCCCTGTTCGCTTACGCTCGCCAACCCCCGAGAATCGCTACGCAATCCTATGTAGTTCACGCCGTGAACCATGGCTCGCTGCGCTCGCTCGGCAATGAACACAATGTTCTAGCACAAAGAAATAGTATATTATCATCAAAGACATAGTATTTTATCATCAAAGACATAGTATTGTACTTATGTAGAAGAATTCTATCAATGTTCTTATTGGCTTTTAAAAAAGTATATTAGCTATTTAGATTGTACATGGTGAAAAAATCAAAACATTAGCTAAATAAGAAACATATTAGTAAAATAAATTATCAAATATTGCTTCACTAATATTCTGCATTTTAAAGCGTGAAAATTCAATGCATAAATAAACGCGAAATATAAAAAAATTCAATGCATTCAATACAAACACTTA
>NC_092209.1:77159560-77162147 GCF_043381705.1 Parasteatoda tepidariorum
TATATATTGAAAAGTACAAAATGATAAGAATTAGCGAATTAGCTTACATACAAAATTTGTCAGGACAATTTACGGTCTGCAACATAGTTATGATTCTTACAATTATATTGTAAAGTAGTTACAAACGAAATTATAATTTCATTTCAAAACCTGATACCAATGGCGAAGATGTCCCATTGTCACCAGAGAAGACATCACCTTTAGGTACCACACTATTTTTAATGTAAACATTTCTAAACATGCATTTATAAGTACTAAATTTCTGTAAGTACTCTTTACACTATTTGTCAACAGCTTAATTGTTTGTTTTAGGACCAGATATCCCAGATACCGGGGCAGAAGATTCCACTATGCCAACAAAAGGAATAAAATCTCTGGGTAATATACGTCAGTCGATGATAATTATTCTTTTGTTCAAAGAATATTTCTTAATGCTATTTTTAACCACGCACTTCGCCCTCAATGTTTTTGCGCTTAGCGAATCTTTATTAACACCTTCTGCGCATAGTAGGTTTTGTAGAAATAAGGTATCAAAATTTTGCAAAAATGGTACGTTGTTCCACTTTTTAATTTTTTTAAATTTCTTTCATTGTAAAATTCTGAATACTTCCCACGATAAATCAGCACTACTATTTTTTAATGAGGTAAAACCTCATTCTAAATGGTTAGGATTTTTTAAAACTGTTTTCTATAGCACAAAGTCCACAACTTGAGTTAGCTGTGCTGTAAACACAAAAAAAATTTAAAACATAATAAAAAATTTTATTTACATAATGATGAATTTTTAAAAACTGTTTTTTTTTTTGTTTTGTTTGTTGAGTAGAACAAAAAATGTCAGAAAACATACTAAATATATTAATTCAGATATAAATTATTAAATCATTTTTATTAATTCAATCCTTATTATCAGTTCTACTGTTATTAATTCAATGATTATTTCTTTCATTATTATTTTTGAAATTATCATTAATCACGTTGCCATTATTTATAATGAAGCATTGAAACAAACATCGAACAAATTATTAGAAATTTTATTTTGAAGAGGATCGTTTTGTTTTTATTTGTTTTCATCACGCATCCGACGATGTTCAATAAATTGCTCTTATTAGAACTTTCTGAGCAAAAAATGGTTCACTCCACTTTGATCGACATCGGCAAGCATACTTCTAAGATTCAATGGTAATTGGCTGCATTGCTGACCCTTCTAAGGTAATTTGCTGCATTGCTGAAGTAAAAAAAAAAATAGTTCCTGGTAGAACTATCCTGTACCTAAACACAATAGTTCCTCGCTTCATCATCGGTAGGACCGTTTCATTCACGTTAATTACTTCCACTGGTAGGGTCGGGATAAACTGGTTGGTAGGGCGTTAGGCCTAAGTTCAAGAAGCGTTAGTTCGGTCCCCGCCAGCCGAAGATGTATAAAAAGATGACTGGTGCACGCTAAATCAGTCGGAGTCACAAAGTCTAAGTTCCCATTACAAATCAATAATTCCGAAGGTACTGGATCGGAGATTGGTCGTGCTCTTGTTCAGATTATAATTACGATCTGGGGATGGATGGATGATGCACGAATGTGTGTGGCAGAAGTCGAATTCTTGACTATGTATAGTGTCACTGAAAAACAAGAAGGAGCGCATCTCTCTTGCCATAAAATATGCTTCTCAGCATTGACAAGTGACATAAGACAACAACAACAACTTCCTTGGCATTGTGATGGTAGAACAAGACATTAGCATCTATTATTACTGCCCTTATATGACACATAACTAAAACTTGGTACAAAGCTACCACTCTAAGCACAAAATTCTTTGTTATGAGATAGAAATAAACAAAAAGACATAAAAGTTTCTGTTTCTAGATATTCATTATCCTGGTGATCTGAATAATACCCTAAATTCGTTCCTCAGATGAGATTTGGCTAATATCATCGCAGACAGCAAAAGAAACACATTTAAATGGCAATTTTTAGAGCAAAACGGAAATAAGTCACAGAAACAAGAACTGTATAAAACCTAATACGGCTCCAAAGACTAGCAGAAGTTTCTCAAGATATTAACTTTATTTAAGCTATCGTTAGATTCCACTTAACTTAAAAAAATGTGTAAAATATAATGTCATACCATTATATGTTATCAATTCATCCGTATTAGAATCAGGGTTGGCAAGTTTTTGACACATGACGGTTTTTACCGGTTTATACCATGGTTTTTACCGTCATGTTAAAAACCCCTCTGTCAAAAACCCATAGTTTTGATAAAACTGTATTTTAATTTCAGTTTAACTGATTATGATTTAAAATTAATTCATTTTGGAGCAATAAAATTAAAAAAAAAGTTTTTAAAAGATATTTAAGAACAGATTCTTGCATTTTGCCAACATGATTACATCTAAACATATCATTTGAAGTAAAATATTAGGGTACTAAACAAAATTTTCAACATTTCCAAGCATCATTTTGTTTGGCATATTACATTACTGAAGAATGGCAAGTCATTCTTGACTTAGAGTTTGTTCGTAGTTACAAGTTTTGAAAGTTTTGTTTAGCTTATTTCTAATATTTAAGAAATGCCAAATTTTAAATTCTTCT
>NC_092209.1:77162316-77171284 GCF_043381705.1 Parasteatoda tepidariorum
AAACAAATTATATAATTTATTATTATTTATTACTTTTTCAGGAAAAAATTATCGCATATTCACCTGAAAAGGTATTGTTTATTTCAACAAATTGTAAACAAAAATTTCCATAATTAGTTGAAATTTAAAACAAACTAGCATTTTATACAGTTGGTAACGAAAAGTAAACAAATGCTACTTTGTAACGCGCATTGTAACATTGTAACGCGAACATTGTAACGCGCCAACATGTCAAAGTAATATCGCCAAACTCTGCACTTCTGAAGTTTTGATAAAAAGATGCTCAAATCTTAAAATTTATAAGTAATTTAGATAGAAATTATGTGTATTAAAAGTAAATACATTTATTCTTATCTAACCATTAGTTATTTCACCACCTTGTTCTCCTTACAATGAAATAATCATAACTTTATATGCACGCAAGTAAGTGATAATAAGGATAAATTCGAATAACTATCAACTATCCAAATTTTCAGCCATAATTTTGACATTTACTGCAACTGTGAAGTTTCTTATTGAAAAAAAGTAAGTAATGAACTTATTACACGCATTTATTAATACAGAAAAAATTTTTGAGTCAGATAATTTTCACTCCATGTAATTCCAATGGCGAATTTTCTACTCTCGCCTCCGGCGGTAAAGTTTTTCTTTCCACCAATCAGGAATCGTTTCTCCCTTGTCCACACTCTTTTACTCTAGGCACTCTAACGTTAATCACTTCCACTGGTAGGGTCGGGATAAACTGGTTGGTAGGACGTTAGGCCCAAGTTCAAGAAGAGTTAGTTCGGTCCCCGCCAGCCGAAGATGTATAAAAAGATGACTGGTGCACGCTAAATCAGTCGGAGTCACAAAGTCTAAGTTCCCATAACAAATCAATAATTCTGGGGGTACTGGATCGGAGATTGGTCGTGCTTTGGTTCAGATTATAATTACGATCTAGGGATGGATGGATGATGCATGAATGTGTCTTCTCTGTAAAACGGGGTGTGACGTAAGTGTGTGGCAGAAGTCAACTTCTTGACTATGGATAGTGTCACTGAAAAACAAGAAGCGCATTCCTCTTGCCTTAAAACATGCTTCTCAGCATTGACAAGTGGCATAAGACAACAACAACTTCCTTTGGCATTGTGATGGTAGAACAAGCATTAACAGCCCTCATAGCCCTTATATGACACATAACCAAAATTTGGTACAAAGCTACCACTTTAAGCTCAAAATTATTTGTTATGAGATAGAAATAAACAAAAAGACGTAAAGGTTTCTGTTTCTAGATATTCATTATGCTGGTGATCTGAATAATACTCTAAATTAGTTCCTCAGATCAGATTTGACTAATTTGGCAATTTTTGGAGCAAAACGGAAATAAGTCACAGAAACAAGAACTACGGCTCCTAATACGGCTCCAAAGACTAGCAGAAATTTCTCAAGATATTAACTTTATTTAAGCTATCGCTAGATTCCACTTAACTTGAAAAAATGTGTAAAATATAATGTCATCCCATTGTATGTTATCAATTCAACCGTATTAGAATGTTAAATATAAGTTAGTTGTAGAAAAATCTGTATTAGAACGATATTCATTATTCTTATTAGAATAGTGAATATTAGCTCTATAAAAAACCTTATTAACACTATTATGTACAGTGCTAAAAATAGAGGAATATATGATAGGTTCTCAATGAACTCGTATTGCTATGCACAATCAATGGCTGGAAGGTTAAATTTGAAATAAGCTGGTTAATTATGAACAAGAATGGATAATTTTTATGAATAAGAATTATTCACAAAGTTGTTATAATTAAGAGCCTTAAAAATAATTGGACAGTTAAATGGAAAAACATGTTAAATCACATTTTGATAAATTTAAAGAAATCAGTGTTAGGACGTATAGAAATAACAGGAAACTAAGTATCCCCCCCCCCCTTAAAAAGCAAATTTTTAAGAAGTTGATAATATGTGTATAATAAATTATTGTTCTTCAATCTAGTAATTTAGTGCTTTCATAAATCATGCTTTTAAGCTAAACTCTCCAGTTAAACTTTAGTTTTTTAGGAAACCTTTAAACCTCGGCATACATTTTTTAATCCATCCTCTGTATATCTCATTTCAGGAAAGTGTAGGAAATCAGAGAATATTGGCAACAAAGAGGATGAAGGTAACAGCAATCTCAAAGAAGAAGCTGATGATGGAAACGCTCAAGAGAATTCCGATAAAAGCGATTCTGAACAGCAAGGATTAATAGAACAAGAGCCAAATACTTCGCAGCCACAAGTAAATATGGAAGATTTGCAAAAATGGTTAAGGAGCTTCGGAGCAAATATGAATCAAGAAAATGTTTCGTCGGGACAACCTACGAACATGGAGAATGATAAATTAAAAGGTACTGAAACTACGCCTACGCCACCTACAGATCTAGTACCAAACAATAGGCAAATGGGGAATTTCGGTAACGTGCAATCTACCGGACAAAATAATAGGCAATCAGGAGATTTCAGAAATCAGATGGGCCAGTTTACAAGCAACGTACAAAATAATAGGCAATTAGGAGGTTTCGGAAATCAGATGGGACAGTTTACGAAAATGGCACAAAATAATGGGCAATATAGAAATTTTGCAAATATGGGACAGGTAGGAGTTTTCGGAAATCAGATGAGCAACTTAGCAGGACAAAATAATGGACGATTTGGAAGTTTTGGCAACAATATGAGACAGGCTACAGGCATGGGGCAAAATGATAGACGATTGGAAAGTTTTGGAAACCAGATGGGACAACTTGATGGTTATGGAAGAATGATTCCTCAGGCTGGAGGGCCAATCAGCAGCATAAATCAAAGCAACAAAAATTTTGATGTAACGAGTTTTTCAAATACTCAAACAAAAACAATGAACGAAAGAGCAGAAGACTCATTGCAAGCGCAAAGCAGCGTGACTGAAAGCAGTATAGCTGAAATAATGAGTAAAGTCAAATCAAGTGGAAAAGACGATGAATGGTTTAACATTTTCGTGAAAGGATTGGTTAAAGCTGCAAGTGCTGCAGACGCTGCAAAGACTGGAGCTGACAAAAAGAACGAAGATATACCAACAACCACATCTAATCCAACTACAACTTTAAGTCCTTTTGAAGCCTTGATAAGGAAAGCAGATCTTAATGACAGCGATATGGGTGATTCATAAATATTTTATAATGATCGTCAAAAATTCGCCAGTTTCTTTTGTATCCAATTAAATACACTCTGCCACAAAATTTTTAACGAATAAAAATTGCAAAACAATATTTGCTTTTTTTTCAAACATTATTTAAAAACTCATTTATTTGTTGGGTTATTTTCACCATTTACTGATTCATCTTTGTGAATTCTACTAAAAGTATTCATTAAAAGTTGGGGATAATTTGGTTACCAGCCTATATAAAATTCTCACTTTGAGTTTTTAAATTAAATTCCTAAGAATTCTAACAATACATTGTTTTAATAAATATTCCGACTGTCAGACCTACATGCTTTACAAATCTTGAAATTTTATACACGAAAATATATGGTTGATTCATAAATATTTATATGGATGATTCTTAAATATTTTATAACGATGGTCAAAGATTTACCAGCTTTTCTATAATCAATTAAATGGACTCTACCACAAAATTTTTAACAAATAAAATTTCAAAACTATATTTGCCTTTTTTTTACATTATTTAAAAACTTATTTATTTGATGGATTATTTTCACCATGGACGATGTTGAAACCCAATCGTGATTCTGATTGGTTTAGATTTTAGCGTTATTTATAAATGTTCAAAGGTATATGTAATTTCAGAGGTCCGTTAGTTCTACATTGGATACTAGCTGTTTGCTTCTGGTCCTAAATATGACTACAATAAATAAGATAAATCTTAAGTTTCTGTACGATTTGAATAACAATGGAAAAAAAGCAGTGATTGACTGGTGTATGAATGAAGGTTTAATTAGTAATAGATATAAATGTCCTGTTTGCCGGAGTTGTTTTTTTTTCCCTCTTTTCTTTCTGTGCTTACTCCATTAATTTTTGTTTCGATTCAAAATGCAATTTATTGGGTTTATTAATTTTGCTTATATTGGGTTCATTGCAATTTTATAAAGTTTTGGCCGATGTTTTGTTGAAATTTTCCAATGTTTTATTGAAATATCATTATGTTTTGGCCGCTATTCTTGTTACCACAGTGTTCCGCGCAAACAGAAATGGTGCCACATAAGTCGCAAATTTCGCCAAAGGGCACCCTCAAGCAAGTATATTTTTACCCCATTTTATTATAAAACTTTAGAACAACAATCTTTTTACGTTGCCACTCAAAAATATTAATATACACTTTTAACTAATGACATCATAAATAATCGTTTGCATAAAGTTTAGTTCATAATAATCATATATAATCGTTGCATAAATAATCGTTTCGTATTTTTATAGCTTTGCATAACTATATGTGTGCAACAATAAATAAAATGAAGGAAAAAATTAGACCCATAAATTAAAATTTAAGAGAAAGAAAAAGATCCATTAACCAAAAGCGGGCACTTGCAACTCGAGAAGAAGACAATTTCTGATTCACAGACACGTGACCTACGACCTCAGCCAAAGAACTTATACGCTTCGCGTACAAGTTCTTATACAATCTTTGCCTCAGCACTGGCTTATCATTTCTAAGCAAGATGGCTTGTTAAAGTCGAGCTAAGTTTTCCCACTTAAGTTAGAATGTTAGTTAACGTGAAGTTAATTGAATACAAAGCCGTATCGCACATCGAATCTGTCAAAATATTATTCTTTCTCATTTATATCTTTTAACTTAACTTGATTTATTATTTGTTTATGTATTTTTTTGTAACCTTGATATTCATTTTGTTTTGTGCACCTGGAAAGTGGAAACTTCGATGCATAATTAGTTTATTTATATTCTACATGGCTTCGCGCTTGTCTTTGTGTTAAGTAAGAAATGTACAGTGAAATAATTTAAATATTTGAGAAAAAATATAAAATGAGTCACTTACGGGAATTGGTACTGGAAGTTGGCTTACTATAAATAGAATGGAAAGAACAGTTGCTAACGTAAGCAAATGCGATATTTTGATAACCAATCGGGATCGAGATACACATACTACGTCACTTGCAGGTATCCCATTGGAAAGAGCCCCTTAATTAGACATAGTATAGGAGCCTTACCATTGGTGATATCATCGTAGGTATATCATTGCATTTGTCGATTTAGAAGCAATGAAGTTCGACAGACACGTGTGCTGTCGTTTACAGATATCCACTTTAAATAAATCACATGGTTAGTCAAAATCATTTCACTCTATCGAGTTGTAAGTACCCAATAATCAAATTAAAGATATGCGGTTCAAAAGTAAGGAAACTCCCACTACATATTAAAAATTACGATTAATTTACGATCTAGTTTAACCTTTCAATAAATTAAACCTTAATAAATGGAAAACAAACGTTACGATGTTTCGAATACCTGCAACTGATTTCCATTTTGATTTCTGTAAGTAACTTCATAATTATAAGTCTTATTTTATGAAATCATTCTTTAGGACACAAACTGTAATAGTTTGATTTTTCTTTAACTTAAGGGTGGGGTAAAAAAAGACTAGTATGCTGTAGAGGAAATTTAAAATCAAACATGATTAAGAACATCAAAATAACATTAGTTTCCGCTATACAATTTTAAGCCTCCAGGTACTCGATATTTGTAGCATTTGAAATGGTTGGATGAGCTGATCGCCAGAGGGGGCAAGTATAAAATAATTTATATTTCAGAAATGACTGAAACTGTGCCCTCAGGCTAATCTTTCCTTATATTTTGCTAAAAAACAATGTACTTCTGTTTCGAGGGACATTAAAAATTGTCAAGCTATTGGAGGAGCGAATTGTTCTTGTATGAGTTTATGTGGCGAAGAATTAAATAAAAACTATTATTTCTATGGTCCCTCGATACGTATTAGTATCATAAAAAGTATATTGCAATTAAATTCACCAAAAGAATACTACTATACGATATTACTGCAGGACCTTTTAAATTACACACAATAAACTATGTTTAGCTAAACGTATTCGTGTTAAAAAATGTTTTCTAGTTCACATTTTGTTATTATTGCATAGTATTAAGTTGGTAAAAAAATTGAACATAACTGTGTTGAAAGAGTGCTTTTCCGTTTAGTTGAGTATTAGAAAGAAATCGTTACTAACTAAATGTAGTTAACAACTAAATATGGATAATACCTTTAATATAATGTGTTAACTATTTTGAGCGAAATATCTTAGTACGAATTAAATGCAATAAAAATCAAATTGCTGCAAGGAGAAATAAAGAACCGGTTGCTGCAGTGCTGACTGCATCGATTTTTCAGCAATTTTTCTAAACGGATGATTTAAGTGGAAAAATATATACTAGAAAAATTTATACTATAATGTGTAGTTCCGTTAACCGGGCGCAAAGAAACTCAGCAAATTTTTAGTTTTGTTTTTATTTTATTTTATTTAGTTATTATTTTGGGTAGACTATATTTGAGGGTGCCCCTTGATTCTCGCCAAGTTGTGATGGCGGTTGATCGCCAAGCCGGGCGATATTGAAACCCAGTCGTGTTCCCTGATGGGTCGACCTGAACTGCGCAAAATTTTCTACCCCCTTCAATCAGTGATATCAATTATCGAACTCTCCTCCTCACCAAAATTCGTCACGGGAGGGGAAAGAAAGTAGGAAGTACATTTCAAAAAGACTAGTTTAAAAGGGTAGCTACAAAATTGGCTGTTTTTCGCCAAAAGATATTCTTTCTCAATATTCTCTCGTTCCTTTCTTTTTTTCAAAAATTTTTCCGATTGTTACGCAAAGATTTTTTTTCCAAGCACATATAATAAATAAATAAATATTATATATAAAACGCTGAGCTATAAGCGATAAGCAGAGAGCTCGCCGCACTTAACTATACTCAATAAATTGTATTATATTGAGAAATGTTAAATAAATATGTTTAAATGGGCAGAATTGGACGGATTTATATTAAAATCCTCTTTTATGTGGGAATAGCTGATAAGTTTTGGTTTCATTCGTTTAATTGGAAGACATATTAAAAATGTCAACCTCTAAATATTATTTTTCAATTTTGAGGATTTCCCCAAAGTGGGAATCAAATACTGTTTCCACCTATTTACTCTAAAGTAAGTTTACGGTGAAAGTATTTTTAACAGTTTTTCATTGTAAAGCATATATTTTAGAATGTATAAAAATGTGTAATTTTTAATGGTTAAATACTGAGAGTGAAATAATTAAAATGGTATCTTTGCCACATACGATATTACCATTTTATTTAAATTGAAAAAATATTAAAAATAAGAAAAAACTTTTATTAATTTTTATTTATTTTATTTGTATATTATTTATTATAATACAGACATGTAAAAACAAAAATATTTATACGAGAATAATAATACTAGTAAAATGTAAAAACAAACATATTGGCATATTTGCATTCCTGCGTATTCTGACAAAGTTGTTTTTTTTTTATATAACTATTCTTACTTTTTGGGGGGGAAAAAACGAATAAATAATGTTTTAAAAAATATAAAAAATTACAAGATACAGAATGGTATTAAACAATTGTGAAAACTTTATCTTCTTCAAAAAATTAAAATAATTAATATTCACTTAAAAAATATCGATTTTGTTTTCAAGGCAAGTGCTTCAATTCAAGTAGAATCAATAAAACCTTAGTTTCTTACTTTAATGTATTTTAACTATTTTTGGTTAAATTTCTTTATAACTTTAATTTATTTTAACTATTTTTGTTCAAATTTTTCTTTAAATTGTCTTTGTTTTATATGACACTACATTTCAAAAGTCAAAATATCCCATTTTTCCATTTTTAAACTCGGCAATTTTTTCGTTAATAAATAGTTATTTTTTTGTTATTTTTCGAAGTTCACTAGCCTCGGCAGTGTTTATTCTAATGCAGGTATTACTTTGTATTAAATTAAGGTGTTTGACAAAAAGAAAGATGTTAGGGTTTGTTGCTCCAAAAATAAACTAAACCTGCTGTGAAAACTCTCACAAGAATTAGTGGTTCGCCACAGATCAGAAGAGTCAGCTGCCCACATGGAAGGAGGATACGGCGTGTTATCATCTAAGTCGAAGTCGATGTAGTTCTTTGCTAAGTAATTGTGTATGGGGTCCCTCATTTGTTGGTTCAAAAAAACAAAAAAAAAGTGTAAAAATTTAAAAAAAAAAAAAAAATTTATTCNAAAAAACACCAAAAGGAACCACCAGGAAATATTACCTTGTTAATAATTATATGGATTTAACTGCTGGTAGAATTCAGGATGATGCATCAAAATTTAATTTAATTAAACATTGAAAGAAATGTTAGTATTTGAAAGATATTAGATTTATTTTTTAAAAATTTAATAAAAGCATAAGGATTAATTTAAAGTTTACGGATGGGAACTGTCCTCACTTCATGCTATTTGACAGACTCACTCTTCAGCAGCTCTAAAATTTTTCTAAATATCTATAAGTACACTTATTGTATAGGGATTTCTTCTCCTTCTATATCTCTACAGCCCTTTGCGAACCCTAGCTTGTTTCACAATTCTGCTCCACGCAGCCCTCTGTTTTGATTTCTCTTTCCACCTACAGATCTAATATTGTACAAATAATATTTTTTCGACAAATTATATTTTAAAATATAAGTACTTTCTAACTTTTGCAATTTTTTTTATTTCGAAAATGTTAGATCACATCGAATCAGTCTTTAAATTTACATAGCTAATGTTATGCTTTTTACGAGAACTTTACTAACCAGTTCTTCTTTTCCAGTGCCTTTTTAGTGCATTTCTCCTTCCTCTCTTGTGACTCTTTTATGTTAGTTTTGTGATTCATTTGTGTTAATCAGTATTCAAATTTGACAAGACTGTGCAACAAACAAGACTACTTCGATTAATC
>NC_092209.1:77172080-77190678 GCF_043381705.1 Parasteatoda tepidariorum
CGTAATTTCAGAGGTCCATTAGTTCTTCGTTAGATACCGGCTGGTAAGGTTACTTTTACTTCTGGTCAATAAGATCGAAGGTATGTGGGCAGTCATAAAAAGGGACTTTATAAAAAAATGTCATCACCAGTTCGGTACCACAAACGCCATTTTCGATTCATATTTCGCCGAATTTATGTGACGATGGAGGTACACAGATTCTATTCACGATAAATTTAGACAGTATCTAACTGTTATTAGATAATTCTGTGCACCTAAATCTGAGAATATTCAAGCTTAATGAAGAAGCGAGTTTTTTTTTCTTCCTTTTCTTTTTGCGCCTACTCCATTAATTTTTGCTTCGATTCAGAATAATTTTTATTGGATTTATTAATTTTACTTATATTGGGTTCATTGCAAGCTTTATCCGATGTTTTATTGAAATATCATTATGTTTTGGCCACCATTCCTGTTACCACGGTGTTCCTCGCAAACAGGAATAGCGCCAAACATAAGTCGCCAATTTCGCCAACGGGCACCCTCAAGTATATTTTTCCCATTATTTTATTTATTTTAGAACACAAAACAACATGGCCATAATCAAAATAAATAAATAAATAAAATAGTTGAATAGCTGATGTAAAAGTACCACAAATGTAAAATACATCAGTTTAAAACTCTGATTTTTAACTTCAAATTTGATCAAAAGTTCTGTGTTTTTTTTGCTGATTTCATTTCGTGTTTAGACACTGAGAAAAGTTCTTGTTCATAAAACCGAAAATATAGTAAATTTATTAATCAATTTTCGTTTTTTTCCCTTTATTCTTCCTGTTTTTTTGCTTCAGCCATAAATAGCACAGAGTATATCATATCGCAATTATCTAATTCACACGATCCATCATATCGTCATTACTCGGTACTTACGTATTAACACCACCGCAGCTACAGATTTGGCGGTTTTTAAGTGCCGCCAATCTACACCAAAAAGTTTTGCGACAAATCATATAAAATAAAACTCTTTATTTAAAATCAAAACACTTTCAAAATTCAAAACACTTTATTTAAAATCAAAGTAGTCAATCGGATTTCGGTGGAAAATGGGTCGATAACATAGATTCAAAACAGTTTTTTTTTAGTCCCACTTGCTGATCACACTGTCTTAAATTACATTTCCAAAACGTACCTTTACCAAAGTAACGTTTCATGTCATGGGAATTGGTGCATTTTCGTTTTTTTGGTAAAATATTTCGCTCCTGAAAAAATAAAATTGCTTCTTGCTCTGTTTTCGGCATATCCCAAAGAAGCATTTTTGTAGCACTAAAAAATGGCGCCAAAAATCAGCAAACAACAAGGCAACAAAGAATCCAAAAGATAACTGTGTGCGAACAACAGGATTGCTCTTTATTGGTGCATTAGCGCAACTTCTGCTGCGTTAGTACGTATGTACCCATTATTCTATTCACATGATTCCTCATATAGTCATTATCTTATCCATATCCGCCATTTTCCATCGTGGAATGTAACTTTATAACGTTAACCACACCTATCAAACGTAAAAATAGGCAAGATCGAAATAAAAACGTAAGATCCACCGTTACTTAAGTACTTACGTACAGGATGATATAAGGCCGGGATAGCCTAGTTGGAAAGGGTGTTGGGCCCATGTCCAATAGGTCATGAGTTCGATCTCCCCCCAGACTCTCCGAGCAGTAAATGGTGACATGTGCAAGTTAAATCTTTTTGGTCACAAAGTCCTTCATGTTCTCATAACAAATCAAACCTCTGGGGTATACTGAATTGGAAATTGGTCGTTCTCTGATTAGGTCAAAATTACGATCGATGGATGAATGAATGGGTCCGCCCTAAGCACGGGTCAAAATTTTGGCCATAGATGGTGCCACTGAAAAACATGCAGGAGCGCACCCCCTTTGACTTTATGGCATATGGTAACAACAGCAGGATGATATGCAAAACTGCGAAATCTCTCGATTCCCAAAAAAGGTATCTGTTTTGATTTAAGCGCTTAAATTCGAACTTGCGAATTCGATTGGGTACTTGCAAGCTATGTCACGTGTTAGTCAGCCAATAAGGATTAAGTTACAGGTACTAAGGCGGTACGTCTAATTCAGAAAACTTTGGTTTAGCTTGAGTGTGCGTTCCATGTAGGTAACATATTGGGTGGTAATAAAAGAGACAAATTATTTAAAACCAAAATCATGTTGAGTACAATTTTAAGGTACTTTATTATTTCGGAGGGGAAAATCTCTAAACTGTTATTGATACCGGTGATACTTTATTAATTGTTGTAATGAGTATTATTGTCATTGTAGGTACCTAATATGCCAATATTGGTAGCTGATAGAAATATTACGTTATTAGATATTTTAAACTCCCGAAAATTATAAGTACCACTTTTAATACTAATATATTTTTAAAAATGAATTCATAGTCAAATAAAATGCTTACCCTAAATTATTCATCAAGTTTCAAAGTATTGTTTAGTAAACGACATACAAAAATGGGCAATATGTATGAAAATTCAAACAATAATCAATTTTATGGTAGGGAGAGAAACGGACATTTTTTACAAATTTAACAACAAAAAAAATTTTTTTTTTATTAAATATAATTTTTAACTAGTGATGTATTTTTAAACAATAATTTAAACGTTTTACTGCATTCTGATTTACACCAGGACTTAAAAATTTTTTTAGTTTTTTTTTCATTATGATTTTTTAAAAAGAGGATTTTGTCCACACTAACGCCATTACACGGAGCTAGTGTGATATCAATTGCAATTGTTAACATTTTCAGGGTAATCTGAATTCACTGAAGAAATCATGGATTATTCGTGTTTACTTAGTATCCATTCACTTGACCATATTGAGTCCCAAGCAAGGAGATACAAAGAGATAAAAGATTCTAGAGATATCAGCCCTGCTGGCAAAATTGAATTCGAGAGAGCGAAAAGTATTTTGTCTGTTGTCAGTCCAAAAACAAATTTATCGCTGTGAGTATCTAACCTTTTTGTTTGTTTGTTGCTTTAACTATTGGATAGAAAAATGATCATTACAATAATATTGACAATGGGGCCGTGACAACGGTATTGAGATTACTTGAAGAACTTAATAGGGAGAGGAAATGTTGAAACGTTCAGTTTTCCAAGATAAAACACAAATACTAAAAAATATTCTTAAAAAATACTAACACATTTTACAAAATATTAACAGGCTGGGATAGCCTGGTCGGTAGGGCACTGGCTCCATGTCCGAGAGTTCGTGGGTTCGAATCCCGCCGGCCGAAGACTTCCCGTGTAGTAAAGTGACTGATGCACGTTAAATCTGTCGAGTCGCAAAAGTCCTCCATGTTCCCATAACAAATCAATACCTCTGGGGGTACTGGATTGGAGATCGATCGTTCTCTGATTAAGGTCAAAATTATGATCTGTGGATGAATGAATGGATTCGCCTTATAAACAGGCGTGACGTATGATGTGGCGAAGTCGAATTCTTGGCCATAGATGGCGCCACTGAAAAACAAGAATCGCACACTCCGCCTTAAATTTGCTCAGTTTCACCAAGCAGGCTTTGCCCGTGTGGCAAGTGGCATTAGAACCAACCAACCAACAAAATATTAACACATTATTTACACCGGAAAAATATTTTCTTTTAATTCGTTAGGTCTAAAGCCGACTTTTACGAAAATCTTTAAAATGTCACTTAAAGTTTTTCTAAAATGCTTTCCATTATTAGAGTTAATCAAAAAAAATTTTTTTAAACAAATTTTAAATTCTATGTTAGTCTGGAGAGAGGGGATATGAACTTTCGAGCGTCACATTAGAGACATTTCACAAAGCACTGCGGTTTCCGTCAGCTCTAACGCTATTTGAGCTTCACAGCGCATGCGCGAAAATTTCCCTATCAATCGCCGGACTAACCAATCAAAATATCGCTAAGAGGATAGAAAATAGGTTTAGTGTTACGGGAAACGCAAGACAAACGAACACTTAGCAAAAGTTATTATTGAAGTAGCTCAGGGACGTAGACGGATCAAGAAAAATGTGGGCCCTACCAAGCATTTTGAAGTTAAATCTGATAAGAATAATCTACTAACGGGAAATTAAAACACTTATCGACCTACAAGCTTTGCTATAGCGTTTTTTTCGATCTAATACTTTCTAAAGAAATTCAGTATTTGGATACTGAGTGACCAGGACCAAGTGACCAGGGACCGATCAAGACAAATTCAGGCCCAAGGCCCACCAAATTTTCCGGGCCCCTTACAAGATATTTTGAAATTAAATTACTGAAGAGTAGTCCTAACAATGAAAAAGAAGCTATTGAACTGCATGATTCAAGAAAAACATCTTAAGAAATTTTGAAAGTAGATAATTGAAGATTATTTTTCTAAGATAAAGTTTACGAATCCGTAAATTAGAGCAAAATATAAAACAACAAAACAATGTTATATCAAGATAAAAATAGTTTGGTGGCCAAAAACAATTGAAATCAGTGATTTTTGCTAAAAATCACTGGAGTTTTTAAATTCCAGTGATTATTCAATTTTTTTTTCTTTTTTAACTTACAGGTATGATCATTTGGGTGACATTTTGCGAAGAGTACTTCGGTTTGGAATCGAAGACGGTGTTGATAATTTGGAAGATATTAGCCGTTCCATCAAAGATGAAAAACGATCACCTGAGACTGAGATCATCGAAGGAATTTTACTCGATGAAAATCTCCAGAAAATGATCGAAGAAAAGAAACTGTTTTATAAAGTAAATTTAAGAACAGTTTTCTATTTTTCTTTTGAGAATATTACTCTTACAGCTATTGTCTGCCAATGATAAAATGTATAGGTAAATTCGATATTCATAGGGGTTTCCAACGCCTTTTCGCTGCGTCACCCAGCTCCTTCCGGATCGCTTCGCTCGTTCGTTAGTACCTAGCGTATTTTAATCTATATTTGTATGCATGCTAGTACTCTTTTTAAAATGGAATTCTAAAAATGTGGACCTACCTGTACTGTGAAATCTTTAATTTACAAACATTTCATTCCAATTGTGTACGCTAAGTTCATATATATTACAATCATACTTGGAAATTGCATTTGGAAAAAATAATTCCTAGAATTTTCCTGCTATATTAGTATGAATTTTAGAATTTATAGACAGATAGTTTTACATCCTTTATTCTAAAACTTACTAGTAATGGGTATAAAAACCGAAGAAAAATGTTGTAAAATGGAGAGAAAAAAAAGCATGGTTACAAAGTAGATAAAAATGGGAATAGCAAAACAGAATTTTAAAAAAAATGAAAAGTAAGTTTGAATCAAAGCGCAATGTATTTCTGGCTGATCTCCATTCATAAAACGCATCTCTCAACTACGTAAATTCTTAAGCATCATTAAAACTATAATTTATCTCCAAATTATAATATTACCTTCAAAAAATAATAAGCATAATGAAAACAGAAATAAAGAACAGTTTTTTTTAAAATTTCATTTATATGACCTGTTCGCGTTTGACTTTTGATTTCTGCCCAACTTATAGCTCAGTTTGTATCAAATTTTTGTTGTCAACATAAAAATTAAAACTTCATTTGTTTTGCGACACTGTACGAACTCGTGTTTTATACAATAAAAGTGTTTCAAACAAATTTAAAAATGTTAATTTGGTGATGTAGTTCACCTATTTTACTACGCTCAAATCGAACATTGAGTTCAAGTTAATTAGAAGGCAATGGCCTTAAAAAAAGAAAATCCCATTTCACATCTGTTAGTAATTCATAGACATAAAATAGACAGACAAACAACGTTTTAAAATGGTTGTAATAATTACTGAGTGCCTATTTAGGTACTGGGTTCACAGTAAGCACTAACTTCAATGTCTCGGCGTAGTGCGTCCTCTGCTCAAAAGCAGAGCTTACATTTTCAAAAATCTAGTTGAAAGCGCATGCGCAGAAGACGTTGGTGCTATCACAATCCCATTTTGGGCGTCGGTTGCATGTGTAAATTTTTATCAAGTGCAATAAAGTCATTTCAATTTATAAAGAACAGCGACAGCATAAATACTAATCTTAATTTAATTCTTAATCAGCTTTCTCCAATTGATGAAAGGAAACCCGCCATTAAGCCTTCAACGATAGTGGATGAAGAGGACATGGATGCATACGAAGAAGAAGACGAATCAGAAGAAAAAGACACGGAAGACGAGGACTTGCCAGACTTGGCTGCATCTCTGCCAGATCTCCACCACAAAATCGGCCGTTTCAGACTCGGCGGCATAGGGCTCAGTGATGAAGAAGTTCATGACCTGAACGTGGCACTCCGAAACTTGGCACAAACTTACAAACTGGAAAAAGTTGAGTTCTGGGGTAAAATGTTTGCCAATCAAGGCAATTACTATATCGCAGAATGTCCTTACCAGAGTAATGTGCCTCGAGAATCTTTCGGTTACGAAGAGAAGAAAGAAGAGCTTGATGATGAAAATTTGAAAGAAGACTCAGTAAGTTTGAGATTCTTTTTCATTCAGAGAAAGTGAACCGGGTTCGAATCCGGGCAACGGCTGTTTGGTTCGAATTCCACACCCGGGTCGCACCGACAACAGTGCTGACGTAAAATATCCTCAGTGGTAGACGGATCATGGGTTAGAGTCCCCTTGCCGTCAGGCTCACTGTGGGAGGTTTTCCTCTCCATGTAACACAAAAATACGGGTTAGTTCCATCATAAAGTCCTACACGAAGGCGAATTTCTCCTATTACTTCACCCAGGAGTTCCCGTGTCTTCTGGATTGGGTTCAAAATTACAAGGTTACGGTGTTGAACATTGGTAATCGTAAAGTGAAAATTCGGTCGGCTGTTCAACGACGGTTATGAAATATAAAATATTCAGTCTGGTCAATTTGATTCTTTTTTAATGTAGTTAATTTCAAATAACATTGAGGAACAATTTTCTTTCTGTTGCATGAGATTTTTTAAAGAATCTTGGATATTTTCACATCGCTGATTTCAAATATGTTTTCAGTTCCTTTATCCAAGCATTTTAAATTTTAGAAATGACATTTTTAGTCTATTTTATGTCCAAATGTACAAGTTTAGAAACGTTATAAATAACAGGGGATTGCATAAGTGTTGCGACATAATTCTACATCATAAGGGCTAAAATATTGCATAGTAGCCCAAGCCCGGAAAAGTCGTTTACCTCGCCACGGGCGCTTTCCCTATTATGACCTTTTATACAGGTCATAATAGGAAACTACCCCTAATCAAAACAAAGACATTTCCAAATATGAGTTCCCATGCAATTATAATCCTGATGATGCGCTCTAACTTCCTTGGAACTTTGTCGTACAATTTACTTTAACCTCTGTTATACGTTTGTCGACAAAAAATAGACTAAAAATGTCATTAAAAAATCTGTAGTTTCAGGAGAAAAAACTAATTTCAGGTTTGAAATTCCCACACCAAATTTAGGCGGCATTATTTGTGACAAAGAATTTGTTCCCCTGTGTAATCAACGTATTAAAGTTTTTAGTTTCTGTATTAGATAGATGAAGAGAATTCAGAAAGTGATGATGCAACTGAAGAGGAAAATGTAACTGACGAAGAAGGTAAAAATATTTTCAAAATTATAAAGGTATATTAATTGTAAATAGATACAACATTTTGTCCACGCATTATATAATATCCTTCTCCACGTTTCCTCATATTTTGTGACATAATACATATGTGACATTTTGTACATACCTGCCAACTCTTCCGGATTTTCCGGAAGATTTTATTTTCATATTTAAAGTGGTAGCAATACTCGGGTTATTCCAATTAACTTTTTGAATTATAATGATAATTATAAATGAGTTTGACCACCACTACATATAAATAATTACAATATATATATGAATGCATAATAATACTTGCGCAAGCGAATTTCAACGGGATCAAAATATAAATATATTTTTGAGTCAGATTGTTTTTCGTTTATTGTTTTACAACCACTCTGAAAATCCATTCTCGGACAGAGTGAAAGTTGGCAGGTATGCATAATATACTGCATCCGCGCTAAGCATCCCTCGAGGCGATAAAATTGTAAATTGGCGAAAAGAATTGTGTTTTAGTGAAATCGTTGGCAAATGATTTTTTTCTACAGAAAAGAAAAATATATATTCCCCTCGAATCTGAAAACAAGAAATCAAAAAGAATTGTGTTTTAGTGAAAGCGTTGACAAATGAATTTTTCTACAGAAAAGAAAAATATATATTCCCCTCGAATCTGAAAAAAAGAAATAAAAAAGAATTGTGTTTTAGTGAAAGCGTTGGCAAATGATTTTTTCTACAGAAAAGAAAAATATATATTCCCCTCGAATATCTGAAAAAAAGAAATAAAAAAGATTAAAAGGAATTTTTCTGAACAAATCCGGTATTTTTCATTTGATTGTGGTAATTTCCGTCGCCTAAACAGTTAGCATGATACAAACTACCGTGAAATACAGAAAAAGAAAGTCCCTTGACCGATCACGCGATTTCGCGTGAAAAAATTCTTTCCTACCATTTCTAACAATAAAACAAAGTAAGTGGTAGCCAAGATACATATTATACATACAAGATACATAATAAATTCTTTCCTACCGTTTCTGCCACTAAAACAGAGTAAGTGGTAGCCAAGATACATATTATACATACCAAGATACATAATAAATTCTTTCCTACCGTTTCTGTCAATAAAACAGACTAAGTGGTAGCCAAGATACATATTATCATCCACCTATTTTCGCGGAAAACATATTTTCTCATGACAATAACACATACAATAATGTGACACGAATATAATGTTGCGTTAGATTTATTCTCATATTACTGGTCGAAAGAACTTGTCAAAAATCAACCTCAACTTATTTCTTTTCCTTAAAGACGATAAAACATCTTCCTTTTTTTTAATCCTCTGTCCCATTCATTGCTCCTCCCCAACTGCTAAATGACTCTTGATTAGAATTCGCATTTTATGAAATAATTCAATTTATAGTCAATTTATATTTTGGTTAGAAAATTTTTATGGAAAAAAAATCAATCATAAATGATCGTTATCAAATTTGTACATTTTGGAAAAAAATAGACTAAAAATGTAATTAAAAAAAAAACTAGAATTTTAGGGCAAAACTAATTTCAGATTTGAAATCCCCATATCCGTCTGAAGCAATATCTAGTATTTGCATTAATGCAACAAAAAAATTTTCTTCCCCAATGCAATCTAGCCAAGGATTTTAGCTGCAATCTCCGAAAATTTTTATCAAATCTTCCGTAGCTCTACTTACATCATCTGCAAATTCTAAATACTGTACTGACTTTTAGAAAATAGTTTTCTGTGTTAGTATGCCTGAATCTCGCGCCTCTTTTTCTAAGGCAACATTAAATAGATGACAAAATAATGCATCTCCCAGTTTAAATCCTTTCTCTCTGTAAAAATGCTTTCGTCAATCTTACTAGTTTCTCTGGTATTCCCAGCTATTGCTTTGTTTTAGCTTTGCAGTGCAGACATGACCTTTAACCTTACTGGAATAGTTTAGTGAGTATTAGAAAATTACAAGCCAGCTCACATTCTGTTGTTTTTTCTAGAATTTGTCTTATGCCGATTTGATCAATATCTGATCTATAACTTATATTTCGGTTTTTTCATTGATAAACTTTTTTTCAAATTCTTCTTATTAAATTTTAAATCTATTAAAATTTCATTTGCTATTTAAATTTTAGTTACTTCAAAAACTCGTCTAATATTTTTAGCCAAAAAAATTATTTAGCGATAGTACGAAATTCTTAATATGAAATTAGTATTTTAAGATCATAATTTTAATAACATACATAGATCAAACACACATGTACAGAAAATTTAGTTTGCAAATGTATATGAATATTTACTGTTTAATAATTGTAAAACGATAACTAAATATATTTAGTTGTTTAGTTTAAAATGTTGTATAATAAGGCAATTTCATGCAATCGCTAAATATAACAAAAGGAAAAAAAAACTTAACTTTATGGTTTTAATTTGCACTTTAAGCATACATTCGAGTAATTTTGAAAAAAATTCATAAATTAGTTTTATAACTAGTTTTTTCATGGATATTTTTCGAAAGATTTCCAAAAATTCGAAAGATACTTAAATGGTTTACTTTTTTAATGTCAATTTTTTTTAAATTTTTTTTTTTTTAACAAATCTGAATTTTGGCAACTTGATGCGCTTCAACGAATGGATGGTTATGTTCTAAAACGTTTAATAAATTTTTTCTCACATCGAAAATTTTTTTATCAAAATAATACTTGCTCACTTTCATAGTAAGAAATATGTAATTAAGAACATAAAAATCAATACTTTAATTAAAAGTTTACTTGTTATTCCATTAAAAAAGAAACTGAAACAGAAGAAGAAAAAAAGATACCGCCCATACCAAAACCAAATTTGAAAAAGCAAGCTATCGTACCACCTGAAGAAGATGGAACTGGAATCAATGAATATTTATACTTTGTAACTATGAATAGTAAGTAACGATACTCTTTATAGTAAGTTATCGATAATAAGTTTATCTCTAAACTTAATTGTAATGAGATGATATTTCAACTGCAATAACTCCACGTCACTTACAAACTGCACAGAAACTGTGTCATCTTAAGTAACGTCACCTTTTTTAAACAAAAAAGTGTTGCAAAATATCACAAGCTTTAAATATATAATTTTGGCAGCAATTGATAATTTACTAATCGACCATTAAAGCCAAAATCATTGACCACATGGTCAAAAGAGCCTGAACTGCGACAAAGAAGGTCCTTAGTTTCGAAGAATCAAAAGCTTAATGGAAGTATGACTTAGGGTCTGATTTACGGGGGAGCATTCGGGCACTTGTCCAGGGTCTCCAACTTGTAAGGGGTCAGTCTCCAAATTACATAAGAAAGCGAAGTATTTTATTCCGACATAATTTACGAATATATTGCTTCCTACATAATTTTCAACATTCTCAGCAACAACTCTTACACTATCAATTAAATTTTAGTATTTTATCATAGTTCAGCTAAATTAAATTTAGAATTTCTATACATCCGCACTTTTAAATAAGTTATTCGATTGTTTACAATATGCTGTTGTCTATAAGATTATCTTTTCATATTGTGGTTAAAAATCATGCATGTTAACTGAAACCTTTCGGCTATTTTGGAGGGCCCCCAAAGTGGCCTCGTGTCCAGGACCCTGAGACCTGTAAGTCGGGCCCTGATTAGACCATTTTGTGGAAAAATTATGTGAAAGACAATACGGGTTTAGTTAAGGGTTTTTTAAGTTCAGCATTACTGATTTGGAATCAATAAATGATGCACAGTAATGGTAGAAATCTTTGCTATTTAAATATTATTGCGTTATAGTTATCTCGTGAATTGTGCTACGAGTGTAAACTCTTTATTCAGTAACACTGTATTATAGTACATTGTTCGTTGCAAATAAAAAACATTAAAAAATGTTTTGAAATTTCTACAGCATTACCATGTTTTGCATTGATAATATAATAACTAATCGCTTGCGACTCTTTGCCAACTCCATGAACAGGTCATAAAAGCATAACGGTTAGTAAGCATCATAATGACGTAGTATCATACTGGTCAGCAAGCATCATAATGACGTAACAAGCGTAGATTTCGTAACTCCTATGCAGTTTTCATAAGTTATAACTCGATTGTGACCGACATTTTCAGTAAACGATGTACTGCAATTTTAACGAGAAACGAACTTATGGCGAGGGAACAAGATTTCGCCTGTTTGTTGTAACTAAAATATCTTCTCTTTGAAAAGCTATAATAATAGCATTTCCTAATATAATATAAAGTGCCCACTGAATGGTTCAGTTCAGCTTACACATTGTTAAAATGGTGGTGAGAAAGATACTGTCTGGCAAGCAAGAGATGAATGTTACTATTGATGTTGAAAAGTTCACTCATTTTGCGAAAGTAGTTAGTTTGGTTCGTATTTGGCTAGCTAAAACCAATTGCCAAGCGAAAATTAACAAACCAAAGCAGTATTTTCACCTAAAAATGAATAGAATCAGTTCGTTACTATTGCGATTGTCATAAACAAGCTTAGTATCCGAGGTCTATCTCAGGCTGGTCAGAGGGTACTTAAATTTTTGCCACCAGTGCCATCTAGGGGTAAAACTTTTATATATTTGAACACAGTGTATATTTTTTCAAAGTTCATTGCTTTTCTAATAGCAGTGCAGGGACTGCTATTAGAAATTTGCAGTGGTCCCCGCAGTGGACTGATCGTTAAGACATGGTTCCCATCAGATTACCGAAGTCAAGAATCACTGGCTGCGGTCAGTGTGCGGGTGAGTGACCACTTGGATCAGTCTGTGTAGGAACCGAGGGTGTGCGGTATTGGTCCTCGTTAAACTGTTCTACCGTAAAATACTCGAATACGCGTGCAGGTCGTCGGGCTACCTAAGCGGGGTGCCATCCCTTCTGCAGAGGATCAAAATTGTAATGGCATGTCTTCGGATCATCCTCAGGGATGTTTCCCAGATCGTCGCCAATAGCCCATTGTGCAGCTCTAGTGCGACGTAAATGAACAACAACAACAGCAGTAGTGCAGGGAATGGAGCGTTTTCTTCATTTAATCGTGTTTTAAATATTTGCGTCGAAATGCGTCAGTCATTTAGTAGACACCTTGAAAGTTTATATATTATAGTAGATAATCATTTAAATAAAGGATATTTTGTGAGCGCATTGCACTATGATGTTTCCAAAAAAACATTAATCAATATTTAATTGCTGACTAAATTAATTGTAAGTTCTATCAATGTTCAAATAAAACTTTACTTTTCAGTAGTAGGAAAATGGCGCTGTCTTCCTTCATTGCGTCCTCAACATATAACAGCAGCAAAACGAATGAAACGATTTTTCAGTGGGAATCTAGAAAACGAAGTAAATTTGATAATCACGATTTTTATTTTTGTACTTAGTGTTAATTTTCTAAAAATTAATAGGGTATTTTGTTTTTTCACGCTCATCTGTTAATTTTTTTCTTACTTGCTTATTTATTTATCTTATAATTTCAGCACAAAACTTAAGGTATTGCGTGCTCGAAGTAAAGATTTTTAAAAGATGCTACGAACTATGTCTGTCTTAAAGTTAGAAGATATAATTCAACGGAATAATAAAAATATTTACCTAAAGCTGGACCTCAACAGTTTAAAAATTATGACATAAAGTTTGACAGAACAATTATAAAATCTTTCTTATGTTGTTTAACTTCTTTTAATACATGTTTTCATGAGAATTAATTTTCCTATTATGAATTTTTATAAACTTAAATAACATTTAATTTCAGAATTACGATTTTATTCAAACATTTTAGAACATAAAAATATAGTTTTTTAGATAATCAAAAAGAACATTTGTCTACGTAGTTTTTACGACTGGTACACATTTTGTTCGAAAAAGTAGTATTTTTAATCCATCTATGCATACAAATATTTCAATTTTTTAAAAAGTTCAAATAATCATTAAAAACTAAAAAAAAAATTCAAATGAGTACGAACACACCGTCATGACGTGCTTTTACTTAAAAATATTACTCGTAAATCTGTAGTTCTTTTTAATTTTAGTTCTAACTGATAAAATATATTTTTCTTCCTTTGTAGATAGGAGGAGGAATCTGTTTCCCTGGAAAAGAAGCACATTACTTGAGAGCACAGATCGCCAGAATTTCAGCTTCAACAAATATTGCGCCAGCAGACTTTTACACCATCCAAGGTATCTAGTTAAACATGGAGATTTTTTTCATACATATAGCATCACGCACGTTCACATATGCCAGTTTTGCGCAAGGTAGATAGTACAGGGCACTAATCTGATTCCTTACAAAGCTTGTGCATAGTATACGAAAGGGTCACAAAGTCATTCAAGTTTTCATAACAAATCAATACCTAGGGGGCTTCTGATCCAGGAGTTCCCTTGTCTTCTGGATCGGGTTCAAAATTACAAAGACAACGGAATTGGACAATGGTAGTCGTAAACTCAAATTTGGGTCGACTGCAGGGATGAGAGTAGTTGGAAAGTAAAAAAGAGGAAATTTAAGAATGAATATATATATATATATATGTATACACAAAAATTTGACAAAAAAGTGCAATTTTTAAGCATGTAAACCATGTGATTATAAATCCCGATGATTAATTTTAAAACTTGCATGAATATATTAATAAGAATCACATGCATGATTTTAAATTAAGAGAAAATGAATCCCGAAATGAGGCTATTAGATCACGTGAATGTGAAACCCTACATCGAATTTAAAAAAAGCGAAAATACAAATCATGATGCATAATTTTTAGATCACGTAAATATGGATCACGAAGCGTAATTTTTAAATAGCGCGAATACGAATTCCACCAATTTTTAAAGCATGCATAAATAGGAAAATCGATGTTTGATATTACAACCGCAAAAACGAATCACGACATTGGATTTTAAGCTCGCGTGAATACGAATCGCTACATAGGGTTTTAAAAGCGCGTAATTACAAATCGCGATATTGGATTTTTAAATCTCGTAAATAAGAATCGCAATGTACGACATTTAAATCGCCTGAATAAGAATCGCAACGTTCAACTTTTAAATCTAAATACGAAAATCAATTTTTGAGGGAGGAATGGGGACTTCAATACTTTCGCTTCGCGGAAAATTTAATTCCTCATAAAATATTTTAACTTGTGCAAAAAAATTTTTTCAGCGGAAATTAGCGGGAAAAATCTGAAAAAAAAGCGGAAATCCGCGAAAGAATCACATTCCTGGTCGACGGTTATAAAATTGAAAAGAATGTATCCTACGTGGTGACCCGGGTTCGAATCCCAGCAACAGCTGGTCGAAACGAATTCCGTACCCGGCTCGCACCGACCACATAGCATAAAATATCCTCAGTGGTAGACCGATCTTGGTTTAGAGTCCCCTTGCCGTGAGGCTAACCATGGGAGGTTTTCCTCTCCACCTAACGTAAACACGGGTTAGTTCAATAAAAAATCTTCAACGAAGGCATATTTCTCCCAATACTTCAACCAGGAGTTCCCTTATCTTCCGGAATGGGTTCAAAATTACAAGGCTACGGAGTTGAACGTTAGTAGTGGTAAACTCAAAACTTAGATCGGCTGTTCAACGACGGTAATAAAACAAAATACTTGTAAAATGTATGTTACGTGCATTTGAAAAAAAATTAAGTTCTCCCTTTTCCTTCTCTTTTTATAGAAGAAGACGAAGATGATGATGATGAAGAAGAAGAAGACAAGGTTAAGAAACTAGAAAAAAACGAAGAGTATGAAGCAAAATCAGTGAAAGATTCATACTCCGATGGTTTGGAAGACTGGGTTCATTGCAGACACGCCATTTTGAATCAAGTAAAAAAAATAAGCAGAAATGAAGATAAATTTATTAACTTATTTAGTCATAAACTTACAAAAAAATAACAAAATTTTTTTAAAACAAGAGTGATTTCAGCGAAACATGAATGCTTTTCAATAAAATTGATACTGAGCGATTCTTAATTCGACCAATTCATTTTGAAATTTTTATTTAATACTTTTTTTTTAAATATTTTATAGCTGTTTTGATGTCTAAATCGAATGCATATTCTCACCATTTATGGTAATCTTACTCTTAGTTGACTGCAATGGCTCAGTCGTTGAATTCAGGTAATTAGTATTGCACGCAATGCTGAGCACATTGCTAACCAGTCATGATACTTTTTGGTACAGTACACACTAAATCATGTGTTAGAAATATCTTTCAAAATAAAACTACGTATTAACAAGCTAGTAATTTAACTCAATTTATTTCAGGGTCGATGCATACCAATGAAAGTAGAAGAAGAAGATGAAAATGAAGATGAGGAAGATGACGAAGGTGATGATGAAGATGGGGACACCGAAAGCAAAGAAGATGTAGATCCTGAAATATTTGAAGCTAAGAAAGAAAGCGAAGTTCCTTTACTCCGCAGCCTGTCTGAAGACAAAGGTAAATTGAAATTCGCTAATTACACAACAATTTAAAAAGACAAAAGTATTAAATTCTTCTTTTTCTTCAGCACGACAGCCCCTTACAGGCCTTGGCTGCCTCAACCACGCGTAGCCTCCAACGCCTCCTATCCATGGCGACTTTTTTCCAGTTGTGAATCTTTATTACTTTGAGATCTTTAGTAGTGTCACCCAGCCATCTAGTTGGAGGTCTTCCTCTGGCCCGAGATCCAGAAGGATTTTTAAAGGTGGCAATTCGTACTGCATTGTTTTCTGGACCTCTCCAGATATGGCCAAGCCATCTTAATCTATTGCTTTGGATGCCCAGCACTATCTGTGGCTGTCCATAGAGTCCATATAATTCAAAATTGTATCTGATTCGCCAACAGCCTCTTTCCTGTACTGGGCCAAAAATATTTCTAAGGATTTTCCTTTCAAAAACACCAAGAGTACGCTGAGTGTCTGTGTTTAGTGTCCATGTTTCACTTGCAATTAAATTATTCATATTTTTATTATTTACAGCTATCGGCCAACTTTTACCATGGACACTGAAGTTGACATCAAAACTGATTCCGGAAACTGCCATCTTGATTGTTCACTCTAATTTGTGGCCAGGGGCATACACATACTACGATGGAAAGTAAGACCGTCTCTCAGTTTATTATTTCGTTATACATTTTATCTTATAATAGTCGTTGAACAGCTGACACAAATTTGAGATTACGACTACCAATATTCAACTCCGTAATCTAGTAATTTTGAATTTAATCCAGAGGACAAGGGAACTCTCTGAATGAGTATTGGGAGAAATTTACTCCAAGGAGGAATTTTTGATAGAATTAACCCGCATTTGTGTTACACGGAGAGAAAAAACCACGAAAACCTCCCACGATTAGTTAGACGGAAAGGAGACTCTCACCCACGATTTAAGGTTTTTTACGTCAGCACTGTAATGAATGCGAGCCAGGTGCGAATTTCGTATCGACCAGCCATCTCTGGGATTCGAACCCACTTCGCCTTGTTGAGAGGCGAGCGCTCTATCCCATCATTCAACACGGCTCTGAGCTATATATTTGCACCTCTTAAGAGGAGCACCAGTTTTTTTTTCCTGTACATACTTTGCTATTATTTACATTTAAACACATCGCCCTATAAATTGAAACTCACATCGAATATTTTCGCAAGATTTATCAAAATTAAAATTCTTCTTTCTTAAACAACAATTTTCATTTTCAAAGACCGATAACTTCTTTAATTTCAAATAAAGAGAGCCCTGTTCCCTGCCACCTTCACTCCCCAATCTCTATGAGAGCTACGCATTTCTTTTTCTAACTATACTATAAAATTATTGAATTTTATGTATTGTGACACAGATTTAGTAGCAGATTGTATGGGGGGAAAATTAAAAATAATTTTGATCGGCTCCAATTGCAACTTCATTAACAATTTTATTTCTTAAATTTCTCTTTATTTTTTAAACTCCTGTTTAATTTTTAGTAAGTATAAAAACTCACAGAGCATTTTTTGCCCAAAAGATTTTTAAGCAACAGTGCAAAAATCTAATTCTTAAAAATACTTAACAATTTTACCTCGTTTTTGACTGGTCAGTTTAAAACAAAGCTTATAATGATAAAAACTATAACTTATTTATTGTTTATTAACTGTATACTGGTTAATGAGCTTGGACATCGATTTAAATTTTTTTTTACTTGAAAAAAAAAAACTAATAAAATTAAACAGTGAATATGTTATGCAAGATATAAAGCTTCCTTGTATTCTTAACATACAGTTGAGTTTCTTTTTATGATTGGAAATTAAAATGCGTGTTTCATATGGCTTTATTAGGAATTCAATCCAGAAAATTTGACAGCTCATTGCATCACAAAGGAGCAGAAAAATAACAAAGAAACAATTCAACAATTTAGGTAAAGTGAACAAAAAAGAACAATAAACATTTGAATCAATAAACATTTCAACAATAAAAAAGGAACATGAAAAAGGAAAGGTTATTGACAATTCATGAGAGTTCTTGCTTCCCAATACAATTTATTGACATTCCCACTTTTCTGGGAGTTCCTATCTAGTCCCTTACACAATAAGAGGTGATCAGAGTTTAATACACCTGTGTCACAAATTGGGCATGCTTTGCTGGAAAGAATTTTAAAGTTATATAAATGTTCTGATAAGCAATCGTGGCCTGTTTTAAGCCGAAAATGGGTTACTGCTTCCTTACGTGGTTGGTAACAGAGAAATTTCCAACTGTCATGAATATTTTCCCATATTTTGCCTTTTGATTTTATAGTTAAATCATAAGTATTTATTTCGTTGAGTTTTTTCATAACATATTTTTTAAGAGTATCAGGTGTGACGGTTGTTATTTCTTGGGGCATAGTTGTTCCGTTTTTTGCCAGATAATCTGCGTTCTCATTGCCTTCGATACCAATATGTGAAGGGATCCACTGTATGACTATAGTTTTATTCATTTCCCTGAGGAGGTTTATATCGAGCTGAATTTCGTTTAACAGCTTAGTTTTAAAACATTGGTTTTCTGTGATTGCTTGAATTGCAGAAATGGAGTCTACCA
>NC_092209.1:77191209-77247945 GCF_043381705.1 Parasteatoda tepidariorum
AGGTCTCTGCTCATTATTATTTTTACTCCTAAAATATCACTACTATTTTGATCAATAAAAAAATATATCACAACTATGATAATATGTATAATTAACTATGTTTTAGTTGAATTTATGAACTGTTACAATTGACCCCGTAAGTGGGGACAATTGTAACAAGTGCACGACAGTCAAAAATTGTTAATAACTAGTTAGTATAATAACATTTAAAATAAGGTTTTTTTTTCTCGTAGAGGATAGTCTACTTTACTTCTCTGTCAATTAATACTAATAATATATTGGATTTTTTGTTAGTTAAAAATAGTTAAGTAAAAAATGTTACAATTGACCCCACTCTCCCCCATAACTCCATGCTTATTAAAAAAAATAATAAAATGCACATGGGGTGGTTTTCTGATTTAAAAAAAGTGCAATTGGCAGCTTTTCAATTGTTATTTGTTATATTTAGTACTTCTGCGGTTGGCGATGATGATTAATTTTACCTTAAAATATTATGGTTAGCTTTCAGAAAATGCTAATTTTGTCATAAAAAAGAATATTTAATCTCACAGCAACAAAACAGCAAATTCCAATAAATTAAGTTATTATTTCAAAAGAAACTTAACGTTTGAAAAAAATAAAAATCTACTAGCGTAAAAAAAAAGCAGTTTAGTCATTGTTTGAATTACTCCCGCCCCAAACAAAAACCTTGTTCTGAAAATAAACGGCTATCTCACTAACAGATATTAAATACCATGAGTTACGAACTGTTTGAAAGAGTATCATAAAATTTTGCAGTAAATATGGACTCATGTTGAAATTACTGAATTTGTCACTCTTAAATTATTTTTCTAATTTTAGTAGCTGGGGACTAATTTTTTTATTAGTACACAATAATTTTCCTGTTATTATTTTTTCCTGGTGTTAACAATTCAAAATAATAACAACAGAATTAGGGTTTTGCACTTTTGCAGATTAAACCTTAAAGGTCTTACATGTGCAACATTAAAGTTTTACCGTAATAAACTATCAGTTAATTAATCATTTGGTACAGTTTTATAGCATGGGGTTTGATTTTTTAGAAAAATAAGAGGAGTTATTGATCAGGAAACACTGATGATTTAATCATTTGTTCATCCCATCATTTATTAAAAAACAAAAACTGCCCTATTTGAAAATCTAGATAAACCTACTTACATAGTTACTACTAAGTTATATAAAAAAATTTAACCAACTTCCTCAAAAAAATTATTTACTATTTTATTTTTTCTAGAAGCGAAAGATACAGATGAAACTGATGAAGACGAAGAAAGTGACTAAAAAAAGGCAAAATGCTAGTCAAAACATGCAAGTGTGGCAACAAAAAGAAGGAAAAAAAAAGAATTTTTTAGAAAAAGTTTATATTTAAATACATCTAACAAATAAAATAACGATTAAGTTGGATTTTCCTTCTGATAGGATCAAAGATTTTATAAATAGGGAATGTTAATTTTTCTTTTATATCATTCTTTACAAAATTATTGTTCATGCTTAATAAACTTTTTTTCATGTTAAAATGTGTGAGCATTTTAATTTAAGTAAGCTCAATTCAATTTGGATATTTCAAATTTAAAATGAATATGAAGGAGCAAAAATAAATCTTACTGATATTTCTTCCAAATCAAACCATAAAGATGTAACCAAATATTTTAATGTTTCTTGACACTAAAAGCAAAAATATTTTGTGAGAAAAAAAAATCCATATATAATAATTTTACAATAATATGATTTTAGCAAATTTTTATTTGGATCTAAAATTATAAATTATTATTTAAAAAATATATTTCAATATAAAATATAGTAGGGAACTGACTATCCGGAACGATCGGGACCATTGCTATTCCGGATAACTGATTTTTCCGGTTTTCTGAATCGCTACAAAAAGCCGTTTTTTCTATTGTTAAAGTAGGCTTTCGAACTATNAATATTTGGCAATAATCTTAAAAAGAAAAAACGATGAAGTAATACACTAATGATTATTTCCAAAATGATGGTAAGGTAAACATCTTTAAAAAAAGAAAGAAAAATCCAAAAATCTTATAATGAAAAAAAAATTAATTTTTTTAAATGGTGGAAAAATTTATCGAATTTCGTTCCGGTTTTTCGGTTTTCTGATTTCCGGATAACGGGTTCTGTACTGTATAATGATTTAATCAAGATGTATGTTTTAACTTGATGCATTTTTCAGCAAACATTACACTCTCACCAATTGTAGCACTTTCTGGTTGTGAAGAAAAGATAGTAACTGGTTTTTTAGAATCAGTACTCATGTATCCTAAAATCATAGTTTTAGTATTATGAGCCCACGAGAGTTCACAGAAGTCTTCTTGTGAAAAACATTTCAAAATCAAAACTCCAGCTAATTTTAAATCTACATTCTTCAGGCAGGAGTTATTTATAAATTTATTCTTAAAAAAATCAGGAACGGCACTAACACTGTATGGGTCATTATACAAAGTGTGGTGGCACTCTCGAGCAAACATAGTTTTGATCAAGTACTCCCCAATTCCCGTCACACAGATTGCTATACTTGGCTTTTCATCTTCAATAGATTGTTCAGCCCAACAACCAGATCCAAATACGGCAGCTTGTCCTATTCTTCCAGAATATTTCAACAGCAATCCTCCACTAGATACGGCACTCGCTACATTTCCAAAACAATCCACACAGACAGCTCCAACTGTATCAAACAAATCATTATCATCAATACCATTTTCCAACATGGGATTGCTATTTTCCTGAACAGTACTCAAAGTGTTTTGCACCAAAGATAAATTCTTTGAAAAAGCAGTTTCTGATGCTTTTGTAGAGAGGAACTGATTATCAAAAAATTTGAAACCTTTTTCTAAGGCCCAATCTGTGGCACCACTACCAACGAGTGTGCAAGGTGGAATCCTTCCCCCGGGTAGTAAACCACACGCTTGTTCTTCTAGAATTTTTTGTGCAACTTTAACCGGGTTCTTGATGTTCTTCAATGCACCCACTGAACCAAAATTAAGATTTTTACCATCCATGATACCTGCATCACATTCAACCACTCCATTAAATGTGAGATTTGATCCAATCCCAGCATTAGTTAATGGGCAATTTTCAAGCACACATACCGCTTCGGCTACAGCTTCTACTGCATTCATTCCTGTTTTCAGTTTCTCGATCGCTGCAATGCAAGCTTTTTTGCATGCATCTTTATAGGCAGTCCTTAAACTACTGCCATGATAACCAGCACCAACATGAACTGCAATCACTCCAGACATATTAACGAATAACTAGAATTTAAAAAAAAATCTTTTTTAGAGAAAGAATTTGCAATATGAATAGTTTTCAAAAATTGAGCAGTAGAGCTGCTCTTAAGTGTCAAGACTGTATGTAAAGCTTTGCAAGCTCTCCCTCACACTGGTTATATATTATCTTAATTTATATAACTGAATCTAACAAAATACTTTGATTGTTAATATGCTGCAGCAATATTAAAACATGCACTATTCTTTTTTTAAATTAAATTCATTGAGGCTTTACATAAATAGCACTTAAATCTACTGAGAAAAAGTAATTCACTGATTATTGGGAGGTTCTATAGTTATTTATTAATTTTGTTTCAGGGACTTATTTAATGTCTTTATCAGTGCCTTATAAGAAATCCAAACTAGATGTGACTATACAAGACATAAATCACTGAAGTTGACTCCAAAGCAATAATATTTAATAAATTAAAGTAGTGGCATACATTGTAATGAAATCAGACAAAGTAATTTCCTGTGTTAAACATTTTAAATTAATAAAGATGCATAGCTTTAAGCACAACTTTTAATTTTGCTAATAAACAAGTAAAGCAATAAAAACTCAAGTATAATAAAGTCTAGAAAAAAAACTGTCTAAGAAAAACTTAGTAAAAAAAAATTGTAAATTGGTAGTAATTTCTTTGGATAGGTAGGTAGATACTTTATTTACGTCACATTAGAGCTGCCAAATGATATATACTTCTTTGGCGAAAAAGTTTCTGGTTATTTGTAGGTGAATAAAACATGGTTTGGTCACATCAGAAAGAATGATTCACTCTCTTTATAATTTCTTCAGTTTTTTCCAGTTAAATTTGTAGTAATATTAATAACTACTACAAATATTAACACTTTTATTGTTTGACTTTTAATAGAAATCATCAACTTACATCAAATATATATATTTTTAATAAATTCAATTTTAAGGGCAACTAATTTTCATGCAACTTCGCACACTATACCAATTTCAAAATTTTTATAATTCTTTCAGAATCATTATTTAAAAGTAACATTCTGAATCTTAAAATTATATTTCATTGTAAAAGATGAACATAAAGACATTTCAGTTCAAAATAAATATAAAATCAGTTTTGAATTATTGCCGTTCGTGATAATTCATATTAATAACATTTTAAAAATAAACTTCATCAACTTTAAAATTGAAAACTATTAGGGCTTGCGTTTCTGGCGTCCTATTTTTGTTAAAATAAGGTATCAATAAGGTTATTAAATTTCAGGTTTCATTAGCCATTTTAAGTGAACGAACTGAAGAATTTATTATAAAATGTACAGTAAAAATGTCTTTACTTTTGAAGAATAATCAAACTGTATTAAAATATTCAATTACTGTCAATCTAATTTTTTAAAAAAAAAACTATTAAGGCTTTATTCATAAATAATTTTCCTGAGCTTCAAAGTAATGGCAACATGTATGATGAAAATAAATAATTTTGTGCGAAAGAACGGTCTTGCAACATAAATCGTAATTTTATGGATTATAGTTGATATCAATCGTAAAAATAAAATTGTTGATTTTCACACACTGTTTAACAATTACTTGATTTATATATTTTTTTATTGCTGAGTGATTTTTATAGCAAGTTATGTCTTCCAGTGAAGCACCATCAGCCACCGCGCAGGTAATTTCAAAAAATGGTTCTCCTATAATAGACATTGATAATATGAAAGTTCCTGAGCTCAAAAAAAGACTGAAATCAATGGGTTTGCCTACTTCCGGGAATAAAGCAGAATTGATTGAAAGGTTGCAAGAGGCATATTTAAGTGAAAAAGATGGAAGTCTAGATGGAACGTTAGATGATGAAAGTTTGGAAGAAGCTCTGTTAAATGATGACCCGGAGCAAAGTGCTATTCCAGAAACAGTTATTGGTACCGAAGAATTTTCTTTCTCATCTCCTGAAAAAGATTTACAAAAGGTTGCAGAAAGCAACGTATCTAAACCTTTGAAGAAGAGAGTTGTAGCTCAAACACCTTCGCCAACAGTTGAGTCTCCTAAACCTTCAAAAATAGTCTTAAAAAGAGACAATTACCCAACAATTGAACCTCCTGAACCACAACCAACTTCAAAAAAAGATCATCCTTTGATTGAAGCACCGAAATCTGAGGTTGTTGCTAAGGCTACTAAAATTTTAACTGCTTCGGAGCGACTGCAGTTGAGAGCCAAAAGGTTTAACATTGACAGCAAAACTAGTTCAGATACAAGTGCTGTGAAAGTTACTGGACCAGGTGAAAAGGTTGGATCAGTTACTGCTCCAGCTGTTGCATCTGCTAAAGGTGGTAATTTAGATGTTTTAAGAAAACGAGCTGAGAGGTTTGGTGAAAATGTCTCTACTGTAATGAAACAGCTTGAAAATCAAGAAAAGCTTTTAAAACGAAAGATGAAATTTACGGGTGGTGCAGTTCAAACTGTAAGCTCCACTGATAAGTCTCTTGGCGGTGAGCAAGATAAGAAGAAGCAGCGTTTGGAGCGGTTTGGACTTGTCAAGTAGTGAATTGTCATTAATACACTAAAAAACTTTTTCATAATATTGGCTAAAACATAATATATTTCACTCATCATAATGTATCGTTTATAATTAAATTCTTTAAGGAATAATTATTAGCCTTTGCCTTTTTTTTAAGATAAAAGTAAAATTACCTAACCATAATAATAATAGCATTGTGTTGTAAACAATAAGAAACTTTGTCAAATTCTTTGCTTATTGAAGATGCGCAAAATAAAGAATTTTCAGGTCATTTGTAAAATTATTACCTCTAAGAGTTGAATAATTGCTACTGTAATAGTGCCACCATTAAATATTTTTTTTAAATATTGCTTTGCCTGTATTTTTTTTTTTCTTCAAAACTTTTGAGTGCCTTATTTGATTTGAGTGTTAATATCATTCTAAAGCTTCACAAATGAGTATTTGTATCTTTATTGAATATCTACTGCACTAGTAACATAACAATTTCTTTAAATCCTATATATCTATTTTTAGTTTGTTTTCTAGTTTAAAAAAATGGTTAGCATTCATGGTAAATTCTATTTTTAAATCAGATCTACACATAAAAGTAATGTTTTTCCTTTTGATATCATAAGTTAATTTTTTGTTATAACAAGTATGAAGAGTAATAATTTATCAACTAATTTGTTTAAAAAAATTCATAAATAATAACACAAAAGGTTGTTTTTTTATTCTGAATTATTTCAAAATTTGCTTACTTATATTATTTTTTCTTTCAGGACATTCATTTTCTAAGAATTAATTCAATATTTATAATAGTTATACCCCCAGTAGTAGAATTTGCTGACTTAATCTATTGTACTATCTTCGTAAAATCAAAAATTTATTTAAATTAATAATGAAAAAATTATGCTTAATATAACGTACATGCAGTAAAATTTGCTGAGATTTGGTATTATAAAATTATCAATAAAAGTTAATGTTAAATTTAAATTTTATATAATCATATTGTTGCTTTTTCTAAAAGTAGAAGAAACAAATACTTGTACTAAACATAATAAAAAAACGGTTGATTGTATTCCGGGTGTAGCCTGGAATTGCTGATTTTTTCGTATCATTCTTCCAAATCTAAAAACTGGAAGCAGAGCGTTTGATTTTTTCTGAGAATATTGCAGAATTGGGCGTATCTCAAGATCATTGGTTTGACGACGTCCATGAATCAAAAACTTATTATCCAATAAAATTCTAAAACTTATGCTGAATCCCATTAACGAAATGTTTGCATATATGTGATTCTTTCGCCAATTCGATTCTTTTGGTTTTGCTGATTCACGCCATTTTGAATCGCTGGAATCTGCCAATATTGCAATTTTAATATCAAACGTCGATATTTGTATTTACCTGGTTGAAAAGTTAAATGTTGCGGTTCTTATTTGCATAATTTAAAAACCTCATGCCTACTAAGTCTCCTGTTTTTTAACAAAGACTCCTGTATTTTAAGACTATCTCCTGTTTACCCATATATTCTCAAATTTCTCCGTATTTGTTGAAGAAATTTTTTTAAACGTATTTTGGTAATAAAATATTTGCTAATGGCAAAAATACATCTCTTATCCCTGAACAAAAGGTGCTATTGCCAGTACTGCAGTATGTTGAATGAATTTAAGTATTTATAAATAGTGGTTTAAAAATTTTTTCTTTTGATTAAAGATTTATATGCATATTTTTTACTTTGCTAAATTTAAGTGCTTGTATTATTTCAAATTCTGAATTTTTTTTTTACTTACATGATACGTATCAAAACTTTACTCTTAGCCCAAAAAGTGTCACTAGTAAAATCTCCGTTATTTTATTTCTCCAATGTTGGCAGGTATGAATTCCTACATTTCCACATGATTTAAAAATCCAATATCGCTATTCATATTCACACGACTTTAAATCCTATATCACAATTCATAATCACGGGAGTTTAAAATTAAATGTTGCTTTTGTATTCACATGTTTTTAAAATCCATATTATTATTAGTAATCACGGCTTTATAATTTCAAATAATGCTTCGTAATAATGTCATGTTGTAAATTATGCTTCGTGATTTGTATTTACGTGATATAAAAATTCACTATAGCAATTTGTATTTTTGAGATTTTTATAACCAATATAAATATACCATATTCACGTTATACTATAAAATTTAATATTGCGATTCAGATACATACAATTTTAAAATCCAATACCACGATTCTTGTGAGAAGTAAGTTTTTTGACAAATTATTTTCTAAGAATGTATCATTAGCTAGTAATTTCATCATAAATGCTAATTCAAACAATTATGTTAAATATGAAACATGTTATAATTTTATATTGATTGTTTGCACATTAAATTTTCAATTTGTGTCACAATTACCCCTGAAAAAATCAAAATGTATAAAACAAGGATGTACAAAGCCAAAAGTGCTTCTCAAAGCCTCTTATGTAAGATCCTAAACTGTCTGAAATATGAAAGAAAATGTGACGATTCCAGTTTCATTATGAAAGATCTATTTATGAAATGTATTTTGAGTTTCCAGCAAAATGTAATCATTTTTGTAAATAAGCTAAAAAAGAGGGGGGGGGAGAGAGATTACGCTAGTAAATAAGATAAATCAAAAATTAATTTCAAAATTCTAGCAACAGTCCTCACATTAATCTGATCCTGTATTAGCAAAAAATTTTATTTTCTGAATAATAGTGAACGTTTTTAATCGTAACTTTTAAGATGAATGTAAATTTAAGTATCTTTTTTGTTGTATGCCTATATAAATGTATCATAATTTGCTCTTGTAATTTAATAGGATCATTTAAATTTATTAGCATTAATTATTTTTATTAATTGCACAGGAGTAAAAGATTAATTACAGACTTCTTATTACCATTACTTTGGCCTCTGACTGTATTTTGTAGTTTTTGTGCCCCACTACCTAAAAGTGGTGTGATGTAAAAGCTTTTTATAAAAAAGAGGAAATTGTGGATAATATTGAAATTTAATCCTTTCGTCACGAAGTAAAAAATTTTTGGAATTTAATTTATGACAAATTTGCACTTATTTAAAATTAATTTCTTCTAATGAAATTTGTTACTATATTATCACTAGCACTTAAAAAACAGTAACAGTGATGAATAAAACTGTAACCAGAATGTTAAGTGGATTGAATATGGGCTTTGAATGTCAATAATGCTGAATTTGAAGTGGGAAAAACCCAAACCAGGTTTTTTTTTTGGTTTATTTAAAACAAAAGATAAAATAATATAAGCACCAAATTAAAAGTAATCAACCAAATTAACATTTTACAGACATCTTTTTTAAGGATTGGTTTATATTTTGAATAAAGAATTCAAAAATATTCAATTGTTCCATAAGTAGGCAAATGGGATAAAATAGAGCAAAAGACTTTAACTATGCTTCTTTATTACTTTACAACTCCACTTAACATGTAAATAAGCATTTAATATCTAAATTTCATTTTAGTCGTGCCTGTGAAATAGAAGTAGAAGTTTCTCCTTTGATAGTCAGTATATAAAAATTTCATATTTCAGCATTTGAATTAATGTCATTATTTAGCAGATTTGTAGCATTTTAATATAAATTAATTGTTATGATTGAAAATTTCTTGTGTATTTTTTATTTATTGAATCAATACAAATTTTAATATGCAGGATCCAGATATGTATAATATAAATGACTCATAGTGTGACTACCATTTGCGGAACCTTTGTTACAATAATTGAAAATATTTTAGTATTAGTACTAAAAAAAGAAAGAAAAAATGGTCAAAATTCCCTTATCTAATGTGGAGGTTAATATAGCAAAGGTTGATATGAAAATATTTTTCTGTACTTTATGCAGCTGCACTCTTTCTGCGATAGCGTAATTTAAAATTATATTCACATGATTTAAAATCCACGATTCGTATTTACAAGGTTTAAGATCGCACATCGTGTTTCGTATTTTTACGATTTTATATCAGGTATTAAGTTTTATATTCAGACAATTTCAAAACCACTTATAATTCGTAACTTGAAAATTATTTATTGGAATTCGTATTAACACAATTTTGAAATCAAACATCGAGATTTGTATTCGTGCAAACTTAGAATCAACATCTAGATTTATATTAACGCCATCAAAGATTTATATTAACCCTTTAAAATCAAAGACCAAGATTCATATTCACACAATTTTAAAATTAAATTATTGAGATTTGTATTCGTTTGATTTAAAAATCACACATTGATATTCATTTCCACACAATTTTAATAAATAAATAAAATGTTGCATCGATATTTTTATTAAAATGTGTTGATAATATTTAAATAACATAAATATAAACACCTATAATAGTAAAAGTATGTTTTAGTTCTAATGGTTTAAAAAAACGAAGAATAAACTACTTTATTGACATTTATTTTAACATAATATATCTTAAAATAGAATATTCTTATTGTAACATTAAGAAAAAGAAGCCTTTCAAATATTTCAAATGAATTTACAATATTTTTTGTTAAGCCGTTTTTATTTTTAAATATAAAAAGAGTAATTTGAAATTTTCTCCTCAAAATGTGAATTTTCATTATCAATAATGAAATTCATATTGTAATGAGGTTAAGAATTCGATCCTAAAAAGTTTTGTGGGTATTCACATTTACAATTCAATGGCTGTTTTTTTTTCTTTTCTTAGCCCAATAAAATGGCAAAATATTAAATAGTTTATTTTAACTCTGTTTCTTTTTTTTGCTTCTAGTTAGGCATTTATTGAAACAGAACTGTTTTTAGGACAAATGTAAGCATCTAAAATTATAGACTTCCAGTTTTGAAGCATATTGATAATTTAGGATGTTGTGTTGAAGATTTAATTTTAAAAAATTCTGACTCACAGTAAAAATATTAGTTTAAAAAATAGTTTTATAACTTTAGTAGATAAGATAATAGCCATTTCTTTCTATAAATGATTTTTAAGACTGGGTTGAATTCTATTTTATTTTAACACATATGAGAATCCTACAGGTCTTACAATTAAAAATTTTAAAAAGTAGTGAAAAAAATAAATATTTTAATGCAATTTGACTTCTTACTGTATATTAGGAATATACTTTTAAATGAAATATATGTATTAGAATTCTAAGTACTGAGATCTCTAAACGTTTAAGTGGTATACGATAAAAAGAAATTCCTAATAATAATGTAAATTTACTACCTCTATTATGAATTTGTAAGACTTATGTGAACCCTCTATATTAGATGGGAGTTCATTATAGTTGAACATTTCGTTAAAGTAATTCCAGTGTAACTTCTTTATAAGCTTCATAAAATAATAAAATACACACAATTTTAAAAACTTATAACATAAATTAAGAACATGTTTTACAAACTATTAAAAAATTTCTTACATCTACACAATTTTTGGATACTTCGGGAAAGTTGACAATTTTTTTTTCTTTTTATTTAATAGCATATTTAAATTATACACGAATTGTGAGTAATTACTATACTAGTTATAAGCTAAGCTCATACTGTATTTTATTAAAAATATGTTCAATATGGAGTGATCTGTTCATATTACATCTGAACAGATCACTCCCTTTAGCATCCTTATCCCTTTCTGATTTCTTGCAAGGTAAAAAAATAAATAAGAGTTAGATAAAGAAAAGTTTTTAACCATGAGCAATTAAGATAAAATATATAATTTCTTAATTGTGTGCCAGAGATTTTCTTAAATTCTACATAATACGAAAAATTACAAAGTTTCATTTTCTCTGCAATTTTAAATCTCTCTTAATGCACCCCTATTTTTTAATTTTTATCAAGAGGTTTATTGTGTGATAAAAGCCTATTTTTTCAAATTAAATAACACAACTAAAAAAGTACTAGAAATAAATCAGTTATTATAACACAAAGTCATAAGTAAAATTACTTTTATTTGATATAAACAAACATGCAATACGAAATATAGAGAGGTAGTAATATTTTCAAGATTATTAAATTTTTTTAAACATAATGGATTAGAAAAATCTGACTCAAAACATTTTCACATTTATTGAGTTATTAAAGCAATGACTAATCTAGAATAATACGATTCTAATCTATCATGCTAATATTACTGTAATACAAAATTCATAATACTAATGTTATATATCAATTTTCAGCAAATTAAATTTTAAAAAAATCAAGACATCACAGTTCAATATTTGAGTTGTAAATAAGTATTTTAATTTCTTCTAATATTTTTAATATGTTTCATAATCAAGTTGAATCTGAGTCGAATGTTTGTGAATTTTCCTTTTTAGATCTAGAAATCCCTTCACGCTTGGTAAATGGCCGAGGACGAATGGCAGATGGCGCTGTTCTCCCCCCTCGCTTCTAAAATTTCGACGCCGAGCGTGTAGTAGTCATTCTAGTAATTTTTTTGCAGCTCGAAAACTTTAGGCCTGGTGGCCTTAATCACCGATAGATCCATCACACCAATAAGTACCCCATTTCGATTCAAATTTTAAAACTCTTTTTTTTTTTTATTTGCTGAAAATTAATATATAACACTGAGATGCAGAAGTATGATGAATAAAATTTTGTTACAAAAATTGTCATATACAAAAATCATTTTAATAATTATCTGACATTGTTTTAAGAATGAAAACTATGATTTTTTTTTATAATTGAATAACTCCCTTAAGATTTTTTTTTTTAAAGTTAATTGATCAAATCAGCACCTAAATTTGAATTATTTACACAAATGAGCTTCACTGTGTAAATATCACAACATTTTATAATACAATTAATAAATAAAAAGCAATATATAAAAGCTAAATGCAAATGATAAATTTTTCTAAAAAGTCTAAATACAACTCTCCCATGTGCTGTAAAAATAAGGGTGGGGATTTAAAACAACTAAGTTCTATTTTAATAACACAAGAGAAAAAAAATGTCAAAAAAATATAGATGTGAGATTTATACCATGTTATCCAAAATTAACTAATTATAAAGAGTTTTTAATAAAGCACCCAGAGAAAAATAAATAATAAAAACAAAACAAAAAAAAATATTATTTACAATAATAATCAATTTAAAAAATATGTTTAAATTTTATTATTTTTAAAATATCTTTAGAGTAAAATTAACTCGTTCAGCCTTAATATACATAAATCACATGACTATTAAGAAACAAAAGAATATATATTGTTTCACTTAATAAAATGAGTGTTTTAAATTTGGCCCAGTTAAACAATGTTGCAAAAGTAACTTAGTAAGCTATGTTGTAAAAGTAAAGTAACTACTTAACTATTTTGAAAAATTACTTAAGGAAAATAATTTTTCTGAAGTAAAATAATTTTAAATTATAAATATTAATTACATAGAATTTACTATACAATTACAATTCTAAAGAAGATTTAAATAAGCAGCTTAAACTAAACTTAGTTTAAACTCAGTATTTTTGAATGAGGACATATAAAATAACTTTCATGGTAAGTAGTTAATTAGATAAGGCACAAAATTACAGTATTAGTTTTAAAATAGTTTTCTAATATGAAAAATATTAAATTAAAACGAAGTGGCAAGAATCAGTATTTGTTTCCAAAATATAGATATTGAAAAAAAATACAAGATTAGTAATTGATAATAGTATTTACAAGCATGTACAATTTTTAAACAAGGTTATTATTATTGCACAAAATTTGATAAAGGATTAAAGTTTAAAAATAAAGCACCATTTAAAAATAATGCACAATAAGTGTAAATAAATTGCTGAAGATTTCATACAAACACCAAAAGGAGATCTGTGAATTTTTTTAACACTTTTTCCTTTGATATTGTGATTTGCATATAAAATTTTTGAAAGTAAAATGTTATTGTTAATTTAATTTCTCAAACTAATAGAACAGCAATATAGATAAGTATATTACATTTTCTAATTAATGTAATCGCATTATAAAAATATCAATGTCTATACAATGCGAGGTAAAATGTCTTTAAATGCTTAATCAATGCAATTGAGATTCATCTAATGCTAGATCACTTTTCTTCTTCTCTTGTTTCTAATATCATTTGAGTAACTTTTTGTTCCACAATAATGAGAATATTACTTTTTTGTTAACTGTAACTAATTAGGATCATTAATTTAATTTTTCTAATATCAGTTTTATTTTCTAATAGTATCCTGTAATCTATTAAATTTACCAACTATAAACAAATGTTTAAAAAAGAGTAAGATATTATTACAAATGACAAGGTATATTAGAAATGAAAGAAACTAGGTTTAGGGAGAATAAAAGAAAATGTTATAAAGAAATAATAAAACTGGCAACTGAAAAGCAAAACTAAAACTTAGTTCCAAACAAACTCAAAATAAAAATTAATAATTACTTCATTAGGCAAGAATTTAGGCATTAAATATATAAAATCTTTTAAAGAAATGAAACATACTGAATATACATTATTAAATAAATGTGTTATGTAAATTAGTTAATAAGGTCTTAATACAGCTTCTGCTGCGGCCTATAAATTTTTTTTTTTAGTTTCACCTTAAAATTTTAATTTGATATTTGATGTATGTATTTAAAAAAAAAAAAAACATTTTTATTTATTCTTAAGTTTCCTGGTAACATCAACAGCACACAAAAATCCTCAAATAAAAAGCCTTAACACAAAATTTGTAAATAATGATAAAACTACTATTAACCTTTTCACAAATAATGCAGGGCTCATTTTTTAATTACAATCTTGTATTAAACTTTGTTACCTTATTGCTTAAAAAAAAGGCAAAGTCATTTTAGCAATTTCTTTCCAAGTTTTGTAAAATTTGCAGTTTTTATATTTTATTATGGATTTCTTCTTTAATTATTTTTCATAAATTATTTCATTGATTTGCAGCAAAATTTAAATAAAGGCATGATAATAAAGTTAAATAAAATATTTAAAAATTAAATGACCCCTTACAATTTGGTTATTATTTTTTACCATCAAGAATCAATAAAATTATCAAAGTTAGAAATATTCCTAACAATCTTTTAAATTAAATATTTTCTTATAAAATATTTATATATTTGAATTTCATGAATTTTTTCCGTTTGAGTATTATTATGAATTAAATATTTGAATCGGTTATTTAAGAAAGGGTCCCACTTTTTAAATTTCTTTTAGAATTCAATGATAAGAATTTATTTACTTCAGAGACGAACAAAATATGGCAAATATTTTTTGTACTTATCTATTCATAAGTACAAACGTAGGAACATTATTTTATGGTAATTTGTGCTTTGTTTTGTCATTTGAGTAATTTGCAATTTTATTGAAAGATTGCAATTAATTAATTTAACTCAAAATTCAGACTAATGTTCTTTATGAAACAAATAACTTAAAAGTCTAATTAAAAGTTAAAAAGACTAAAAGGCAAAATTAATGGCCACAGAGCAACCAAATATAACAAATGACAATTAAAAAATAGTCTGCTAAATACCACATGATCACCCCTTTTTTTCGTTGAAAATGCACTCTATGTGCATAGTTTTATTTTCTTTAATAAAAAAAAGTCTTTCTAAAAATTACTTTATTTCATAAAATTTTGACTCGTCATAAACACTCAAATGAAATTAAATTATTACATACATAACAAATATAAAAAAGTCGGTTACATATTAATATTTCAAAACTAAACATGATTTGTGAACACTAACACTAAATAAAGTGCTTAATTTTAATGGGGTTTAGTTGTCTTTTCTGCAAGAATTGATTTCTCTGTCTAAAAGTATGGCAAAATCATCACTAAAGTTAATTTTGTAAAAATGTTCTAAAAAATTTGATATACTCTCTTTATTAAATAACCGATTCATTTATATTTTAATGATTTTTAAGCGAAATTTAAATGCCAGATGAGAAGGTTAAATAAAATGAGATACACAATTAACAAATGTTAAGAATCTAAAACTCTTGAAAAACAATAACAAATTAAACAATGATAAATGAAATTATTTGATATAAATCTATGTCTTTTCACAACGTACTGTAATTCATTCTTTTCGACAACCAGAGATCAATGCAAAATCACTCATTACAATATTATAAAACATCACAACTTAATATTCGAGGAATAAATCATTTGATACCACAAATGAACATGAAATATTCAGATGTTTTATACAAGGTATAAACTGATGGTCAATGAATAAGACATTTTACAAATAAAAACAAGATTTAATATAAATCTAACAAATATATCACAGACTTAACTGCGTTAATTGATTTTACAGCAAGAAAATTTCATTCATAATCAAAATTGGAAATGTATTTTATTTTCATCAGATCTTTGACCATTGGCACAGAATCACTAGTGGGGATAAGAATACATTTTTTTACAAACAAAAAGCAAATTAAAATTTGAATAAAAGACATCATTAATTTTTCAGGTCTCGATAAATTTAGAAGGATTAAGTTCTACACTTGCATGCTTCTTTAATAGCAATTCATGTTCTTCACGTTGCTTCACAAATTCTTCTTCTAAAGTCTGAGAAGAAGAAAAACAATTAAAATAGTTAACGAGTGATAAATAATATTATTCTTTTATAAAACTGATAGGTGAAAGAAATATTTAAAAAAATTTTAGTGCTAGAGAATTGTAAAGTTTAACCAAATTAATTTTTTTTCTTAAGTCTGAGGAAAAAAACCAATTAAAAGAGTGAAATAGCAATAAATAATACTAATTTTATTATAAAATCCATAAGTCAAAAGAAATATTTTAAAAACTTTCAGAGCTAGAGAATTGTAAAATTTAACCAAATTAACTTAGAGTGAAGTACCCTTGAAACGGTTGCTAAACCACTGAACCAGGTATACGGATCATTTTCAAACAACTATATGTAGATGCTAAATTATTTAATTAAAATTGTTATTTAATTATTGTCATTCATTTATAATTATTCAAATTAAATGTAGAGACATAGATATTAGAATTAATTTATATTGGTTAAAAAAATTGTATTGTATGTTATTAATACTTATTACTTTTGATATATATTTTTTTAATTTTAACAACTCATATTGTCAATATAAATTATTTAATTCTTGAATTTAAATTATCTGCCCCTTGTTATTAAAATTAACTATTTCTTGAAGCACACAAAAGGCTTTTAGGACTGTATTATAAATTCTTCAATATATTAAGTTAGTAGTTTTCAATAAAATTAGATTTTCAGATTAAAAAAATAAAATTTTTAATTATTAATGATTAATTTTTATTATCATTAATTACTTATTTTTACAAAATATTAAAGTTTAAAAACTTTCTTTTCATCACATTATATTATGTTTTGCAAAAAAATTACCTGTTTTCTGACTTTTAAACCTTGCTTCCACTTCTGTAACTCTTCTGAGTGTTTCTCGTCAAGCTGTTTCAGCTTTAATGTTTCATGCTCCATCAACATTTTTCTTTTTTCATTCTACAGACAAAAATAAATTAATTGATAAATAAATAAATATTAGCAATTAAATTTTATGGCAATTCATATTTTATGATTATATTTCCTTTTTATTTATATTTATTTTTTATATGATAACTAATACTGTCTAATATTACAGAGTCATGCAATCATTTCTAAAATTAAATCTTCCTTGAAAAACTATCTCTCATTCCAAAACAGGCTTAAAATTTATCAACTGGATATAATTTCAGAAAATATAAATAGATGGATGACAAAACATTTGTAAGAGAAAAAATATAAGTGACTTACAGCAAAAACTGTGACATTTTATAAATTTACAGGAAATTTTAAAATAATATTTTATATAATGTCTTTCTTTTTCAAGTGTGTGTGCCCTAAATTACAAATAAAAAGACATTTTAAAATTTTATGCTTCCGCAATAGAATACATAAATGTTGAGTTTCACAAATAATGATAAAACAAATAATTACCCACATAGAAGATAATAAATAGAATAGACAATTAATAGTTTTGTTAGATAGTTTTTTTGTTTTTTTTTAAAAAGCTTAGTTAGTCAGAGACAGGGTGCGTAGCCAAATCTTTGAATCAAAAATAAGCACTTTTTAAAAACTTTTCAAGCACTTTACAAAAATTTTCAAGCACTCAAAAAATTTATATTCAATCAATGATATTACTGAAAAACAAAAACTTTTTATAAACAGTTTTGGCGTTAAAAAAACCCAAAAAGAAACAGACGTAAATCGAAACAATCAGTACTTTCCCACATCATCGAGTGAATTCAACTTGACCCTGAACTCAGAACAAAAGTACCCGTACCCCCTACGTCAAAAAAGTGTTAGAAGTAAAATAAAATAAACAATAATAAAATTNCTAATTCTTTAAGTGTTGTTTCAGCAGAAAGTCGTAACTCTTCCAACTGTCGCTTCTGCTTTTGTTCAAAACGAGCTTGTTCTGCCTTGTACCGTTTCTTTTCTCCATCCTGAAACTAAAAATACAAAATAGCTTTAAATACTAAAAAAATAATTTTGATAAAAGTTAGTAATAATAGTTAATATTAAAATAACAATATCTAAATTGAAGCAAAAAATCATTAAAAATAAAAAATATATATTTAAAGATGAAAAAACAAATTAGCGTCAAAACAAAATTCAGATACATTGCTATAGTTTAATTATGCAGCTACAACAGCTGCAAAAAAGTCCTTTTAACAAATGTCAACTACAAAATAAAAATTATAAAATTTTAAAATGAAAAAAAGACCACGTAAAATTTTTTGTATCAAATAATAAATGTTGTTTAAAACAAACAAAACCTTGCTATACCAGAAAAGATAGTTAAAACATATCAAATATTAAGCTTTCATAAGTAAAAATAGAGTAAAATTGCTCTTTACTTTTACTCTCAATTTAACGAAGAAGAAAAAAAAATTTTAAGAAAAAGTTTATTAAACACCCTAATTCATTGAACAATATAATTGGCAATTTCATAATCAGTGAAAGAGCATGTTTTTCAAACGTTATTATTAATATTTTTTTGAGATCCGTTTGAGAACACTTTCTACTTGACAATCTTTTATGGTTCCTTTAAAGTCGTTAAATAAAAAACCAACTGTATTCAAAATGAATAAGCAATAACATCATTTAATTTTATTTTTATAACTTAGTTTGCATCACAGTCATATTATTAAACATTATAAAGAAATTTTCTGTTACATCAAAAATGTATAATATTTAATGTTATATATATATATTTTCTATGCAAATATAAATTAAAATACAAATCTGTTAATTTTGTAAATAATACATTGCATTTAGTATACTATCATAATTCATACACTTAATTAAATTTAAATTATACTCTTTCCATTTTAAAAACAATGCATAATAATTTAATCACGAAAAACGATTTATAAATTCAATAACTTTAAAATTAATGCATACTTTTTTGATTTTTTCTTTCTCCTCTTCTGAAGATTCAGTAAAATTTACCACACTTATTCTCAAACTTTCTCTAAACATCAGTTCTCTAGTCTTCATTTCAGCTCGGATACGCTTTGGAAGTTGTCTCCTCTCAATGGCTTGCCATTTCAACAATTCTTCTTCTTTACAAGAATTCATTCTCTTCACTTGTTCCAATTCCTAATGAAAGTTAGATTTATATGATTATGCAACTGCAAATAATTATTAAACTGAATAATTCCAAGAAACTGAAATTGATAGATACACTTATCAGTGGAAAAACTTCATTAGGTTAAAGAACTGAGGCGGAAAAAGTTGACATGTTTCAAGTATTTGAAACAGATATCCATTATCGTGACCCCCCAAGGAGTGAAGGAACACTCACTTTTACATGTTGTTGGGTCTTCATGGTGGGTGTCTGCTTTAAGTGCTAGAACATATCAACCTTTACCCCCTTAATTTGTGAAGTTAATTAAGTTGTTTCATTGATAAATGTACATAGATACCTGCATTAATTAAAATTATTCATAAGATTGTACAAAATGAGAGAAATTTTAAGCGAAGTATTGCAGATTACAGGAAATATTCCACATGGATATTTAATAATTTGTAAAGCTAAATAAAATAGAAAAACCACAATATACAAAAAACAGCCTAAATTAGCAGAAACATTTTCTTTTTGTGACTAGCATTAAATAGACTTGACTATAATGTTTTTTCATCATAATTATCAGGTTCTTTAACTTCTTATATTGTCTAGTAATAGGTGCTAAATTCATTATTAAATAGTAGTATAGGAAGAATCAGTAAGTAATTACATTTTATTCGGATTGATGACAGTTTTGTTTTTTAATTAAGTTTAAGAGTATAGTAAATAATGTTAGAGGTGGAATTAGGATGATAATAGAAACATAAGACCTAACAGTCACCATCATGTTTTGTATTAAGTATTTATTTTTTATCAGATGTATAATGTTGTTCAGTCATTGTGTAATGCTTAATATTTAACCCAAGTCCTTCTTTCCCACTTCATCAAATATAGAACAACAGTGTAACTTACTCTTTAATAATTCTTCTCTCTAAAAATAAAAATTTGTATAATAAAACATTAATATTTTTAAATATAAAATAGAAAGTGCTGAATGCATAACTATAAATGACACTCACTTTATTATTCGATAGTATTACATATTCATATTTTCAAGCAAGCAATAGCTAAGGGGGAAAAAATTACAGGGATTTTTTTAAGGAAATAAGGAGTTTTATAAAATATAATAACCAGGAGAATTTATAAGTATATTAAAAATTCGAGATAAACAGGCAAAATTCTCAGCTATGAACACAGATTAGAATGGAAGAAATTTGACAGTCTGTTCTAATTACTAAAAATTCAAGCTTTATTAACAATTTTAGATTCCCATTTTCAAAACCAATTTTTTAATATAAACTATATATAGTCTATGTCTTACTTATAATATACCTATAAACATAAATTCAAATAAATAAAAAAGCGGTAATAAAAACATTAAGCATAATATTAAGAGCTTTTATACTTGTTGTGATCCTTCAGACAAAAATAAAATTGATTTAAATTTTAGACTTTAAATAAAGCATTGAAGTATAACAAAAAAGTTATAAAGATTACTAAGAGAGGTTAATTATAAATTATTAAATAGACAAAAAAAATTTTTTTTTTTAATTTGATCATATTTTCTAAATACTAAAATATGATCAAATATATTTTATAAAATTTAATAATGTGTACAAAAATGACTAAAATGTAAATGAAAAAAAAATAGACAGTGAAACATAACTTTCATGCTGGAAGTTGTACAGAAATTAAAAGTTTAAGAAAATCTGTATTATATATTGGTTACCTTTGTATTATATATTGGAAGATATTGGTTACCTTTTCATGTCTGACTAACATTTGATGACGTTGAAGGAAAAATATATCTTTTAGTTGACGTTTTGACAGCTGATGCTTTTCTTGTAAATGCCGTTCTTCCATTTCCCAAATTGCAGCTTCTCGGGCTATATGCAGAAAGTTATCAAATATTAATATTTAATTGTCAAGAATAGGAACAGACATCATGAATATTTAACGAAATTAAAGGAACTATATTTTTCGTAATAAATTTAAAACATTATAATTTTGAGGTATTTATAAATGTTAAACTTCATCAACTGATTTAGTAACACAAAAATCTTTTTTAAACTTACAGGAAAGGTATGTATAATAATAGTTTACGTCAAAACAAACTGATGAAATTCTCCTCCTTCCAATGATGCAACAATGAATAATTTGCAATTTAATGCAATTAATTAAGTTTAGAATATATTAAAGTAATAAAATATAAACTTATTCATAAGCAAAAATTATAACTTTTAAAAATTGCTGCTCACACAATTTTGCTAAATTATTTTCATATTTATTTTTTTAGAGTTTGCACAGCTACGCAAGAAACTATAGATTTAGTCTTCATTATAGTGTTAAAAAAATTAATACAATCATTACATTAAAAAATTTATGCAAGTTTTAAAAGTTAAGGACAAGTTCTGTGGTTTGAAGAAAACATTTGAGTTTTGCAGAACAACTTATTTTATTAACAATAAATATAGAACTCCATATTTCTGTGAGCACATTAATTTGATATAAAAAAGCCTAAATATCTTCGGGAAGTTAATCCTTGTTTAAGATCCAAAATGGGATTAGAAGAGAAGAAATGATCATGGTTTAAAGCCATATAACCCTCAAGATAAAGTGAGATAAATTTCATGACAAAGTATTAATGAAATATAAATATAAATTATGTTAAGTTAAAATTTCCATGATGGCAAGTTTGTCAACAAATTTGAATTTGAATTAAGTTCCCTTGTTAATTTAAGTATATTTTAAAATTACAAGACTAGTGTGGTAAGCGGTAACATTTTCAACAAAAGAAACAAGGAATTGGTAATAAAGGACGTAAAAATCTAATTGGCAACCATTTTTGAGGAAGTGCATGATATTAGTTATCAGTAACTAGCAATCAATAGATTGGATCATTAATTTTCTACAAATGAATCAATAATGTTAAAAAAAACACGATCAATAGCAATAGCTTTATTCACCTTAATGAAATACCTAACCAATATTTCAAATCTTTGTGTAATGAAAAAAAAAAATTCGCCCTCATTCATCATTCAACCAAGTGGTGATCAGTTCAGGTTCTTCAGAATACCTACAAAGATTACCCGACAAAAATAATAAAAAATAATTAACTGATTAACTAACTGGTCCCTGAAGACCAATTTGAATTTTAAAGTTTCTAAATCTAAATCCTTAGAAAAATTAAGTACTTTACTGAAGGTAGAAAACTTGCATAGAAAAAGAATAAAAATTTAAACATCTGCAAAAAGAAATAAGGATGTATGAGGAATAAATTTTATCTGAAATTTGTTTTGAACTCCTTTTTTTTCTTCTTTGTGATGCAAAATTAATATCAGATCTCAGGGTAATATAAAACCAGTACTAACTTCTAAGCAATTGTTGCTTTTGCTCCAGAAACTGACGCTCCAACAGTGCAATTTTCGCTGAATAGCTATCTGTTAGTCTTTTCATTGAAAGTTCATGATTAATACTAAGTTTCTTTAAAAAGGATTCCTCCTGCATATACAAGAAATTAAAAATTGTTTTAACAATACAATAAACAAAACCAACATGTTTAATAATACAGTTCACAAAAGTTTTTACATTAGCAAACACAAAATAAATATTTTTAATTTCTAATATTTCTTAATAAAAATCATTAGTTTTAAATGCAATAAAATGTATAGTAGAAAATGATTATTACAATTTTCAAAAAAAATCATTAGATTATTTCTTTGGTGAGGTCATGACAAGGTTGTGCATAAATATCTACTGGGCTTTCATTCACTGTAGCTTGCCCAGGTGCTTAATGCTTAGTGTTGTAATTATGGAGATAGCTGGTACCACAGTACACTGAAGAAGAGACGCTACTACTTTAAAGTTAGCCGAGTATTCCCAGTACATTTAAGCGAGTAAGTTAAACCTTTTAAAATTCTCTAACATGCTCTTAGAATGCTCACTTTAAAATTCATTAACATGCTCACTTTCCAGATTTCTTCCTTTTTACCAATTTTGTTAGTTTTAAAAAATCAAAAACTTTAAATTAAAAAATATGTGAAATTTCCATAATCAACTTTAAGAATAAAATGGGGGAAAATTGCAAAAGAGCAAGTAAGAGAAGATAACATGTCTTGACATCCTGAGATATTCGGCGTCCATAGAGTCACACTGTTGATATATATATAATTTTGAGAAATAAAAAGATATCCTCTAGTGGTTAAAGTTGTGGTTTGAATGTTCGCCTTAAGATAGCTGCTTCTTTGATTTACGAGATTGACTCAGTTCACCTGGATGCAAAGAAGATTAATGTAGTTTGAGGAGAACAATAAGATGCGAAAGAAATCTATGAGCTAAACAAGAAATGAATGACCCAACACGGTAATAAGTCGATGTATACACACGCAGTAATTTCATCTATATTTTCTAACATTTTTGTCTTGAAAAAGTGCTAAAATGTCAAATATACTTCTTGTATAAAGATTAAATTTTCATTTACAAAGCTTGATACTGAATAATACATAATTGCAAACTAAATTGCTTTAAAAAAAAATAATAAAAAAAACAGAGTTTGAGCAGAATAAAATTTAAACAGATAGGATGTTTGAGGTAACTTATAAAGAGATAATGAAGGGAAATAGTACAATGGGTCCCCAGATTACTTAATAGTGCAAATATCATTAGCTAAAAAAATTTGATTGCAACAAGCAAAAAGACTACATTTGTACATAGTCGCTTAAGAACACATTAATTACGACATATTGTACACTATTTCACCTAATAATGACTTGAACTAAAAAACAATGAGCTAATGATAACGAAAATTATTCACAAACATGTAGTTTTGATTTGAGTGGTAATCACGATGCAATTTTTATGTTTTTGTTAAGAAATGAACAATTGTTTCAAAACTTATCCAAAAGTCAACATGCTAATGTAAAAAATTAGCTAATGAAATAGATATTCAAAAACGAATTTTATAAATAAGATATATAAAATGTATTATTTCATAAAAAGAAGTAACGTAAAAATGAATATAAATCTACACATATATCAATAAGATAAAAAATAGCACACAACATACAATAATGGAATAATATAAAACACAATAATGAAAAACGTTTAAACCACTTTTTTTTTAAAAAAGCTTATTTAAAAATTGTAAAGAGCTTATCTAACTATGGTTTAATAGCAAATCAATCAAACCTTATCAAGATGTTCTATATCTAGTTTATCCTTCCTCTCTTTGTAAGCATCTTTCCGTTTCTCCTTAGGCAATAAATCAATTTCATGTTTCAACAGCTTCAGTTCATGCTTTAAACTTTCTCTAAATGTTCTTAGTTCCCTTTCCTTCAAAGGCAAATTATTAATTAAAATACAAAATTGACAAATGGTAATTTTAAAATTATCTAAACATTTTTCGACAGTACTTATGTTAAAAAATTAACCCATAGAAAATAAAGCATAGATAGATGAATAAATTATAAACATGCAATAATTAAAATAACAAATATTAAATCAATAACTAATCAATAAAAGATTTAGGGAATTTTATGATGAAGCCAAAATGTTGAAATTAATGCAAATATTGATATAAATGTTTAGACGTATTCATAAAAAAAAGCTCTTTAACTATTTGACGTCGAATTTATATTAAACATATTTTTCATGCTTCTTTCATTATTTCGTATTGATTTAGATCAGAATATGTGAAAAATATTCCATTTAGCCTTTTAATAATTTATGGTTAGGAAATACAGCATGAAACATTGGTATCTTTTTTTGAGTTAAAGATACAATCGTACAATCCTCCAAACATGGCTCACTCCCAAACGATAATTTTTTAAACTTGCACACATCAGAACTTATTTAGATCTAAGAGAAACATTTATTCATCATAGAAATATCTTTAATTAACAAAATCAATTATGAATAAATTTTTAAATATGAATGAAAAAAAAAATTTTAACTGCTTTTTTAGAACTTTGTATTTTAGTACAAACATAATTCTGATAATCTAACTCTTTTTAAGTAACTATTACACTGTTTGTTAAAATTAAAAAATACCAAAATATATTTTTGCTTGTAATTAGATCATCAGAAAAATATATATATAAGAGACACCAGTGTCCCATCTGCGTCAGAGGGTTAAAGGTTTTTGATATTAAGAATTACAAATCAAAAATATACTACCTCTTTAAACACACCACAACAGAAAGCTATTCCTTAAAATCTAGGAAAGCATGTCATAAAAATATATGCTAACATTAGCAAAGGCAATAAATACATTTTATATATTAGCAAGGTAATAACAAAACAGCACAATTTGGTCTTAGATAAATAAAAAGCATAAATTAGACACAAATATTTTAAATAATGCAAACTTATACAGCATAAAATAAAAGATAGGAAAGTACAAAACTGAAACATTTCATATAATCTTAAAATTTTTAACACTATTACTCATGCACATTATTAATTTAAAGATAAAACACCTTAAGATTATTTTATATCATTTTATAAAAATATTATTTAATTATTATTCTTTGTTTTTTTACATTATCAAATGCAAGAAAAATTTAATTTTTAGTTTAAAAAAAAATAGAAAATAAACTATTTTGTAGTAGGCAAAATAAACATTTGCTAATATTTTCAAATCTTCTATTTGTATACTTAAAAATTATCTTCATGTATTCCCCAAAGCCTGATTTAATTTTGACTCAACATTTATTAGAAGGAAATCATATATGAAAAAAGGAATTTTATTGGGGAATTAATGAATAATTATAAATAATGGGAAAAGCGGAAAATGGGAGATGCAGCATAGCTCCTCGCTGCAAGAAAATGGCCGATGCCCCTAGACGTAAGGGAAAATATTTAATAGTAAATTAATGATTATTTCTCATACTGCAATTCCTCATCTTATAAGAAATTCAACATTTTATAAGAGATTTTGTTAATTCAGTTTAACTATTACTTTATTGGCTAAAAAATTATGTTATTAATATCGATAAAATTTCCTTCAATCCACACAATTTGAAAAAAATATATACATATGAAATTGTTCCAAATCACTAACATATTTTTAATTGATCATAAGAATTCTATTTATACTTTACTAGTTAAAATTAAAAAAATTATTATTATTATTAACGACTGAAATATGAATTCTATTTTTACAGTTAAAATTAAAAGCATAAACTGGAAAGACAATTTCCTCTAATAAAAAATTTATATCATTGAACCCACATTAACTGGATCAGTACAAAAAATTGTTAAAGATCTTTATTTTTATTATGTAATTGAGAAAGGGTGTAATCTTATTTATAGTTATTAAATCTTTTAAGAATGATAATGAAACATACCTGTTCAATTTTAACTCTTTTAGAAGCTGTTTTTAAATCCAAATCCTGTTGCTGTTCAAATCTTTCTAGTTGTTGTTTTTGTTGCCTTGTCAAAGCTTCAAGATCTGCTTCATAGTTGCGAATTAAAGCCTTTAAAAGATGCAATATAAATCATTAAGGGTACGCAGTCAGATCTGGATTAACTAAATATATGAAGAAATAATAAGCAAGAAATCTATTTTGGGATAGAAAAATATGAAATTGAAAACAATTTTAGTTAAAAACAAATAAATAATTTAAGCATCATTAATGAATACAACATTACATTTAAATACAATATAGTTGCGGTGCAAATATATTCATATTTGCACTGCAACTACTCTATTCAAATATAATTAGAATGTTATCTTCATTATTTTTACATTGAGAAATTCAGATTTTTTATGTTAACAGCAAGAAACCTTAACTACACACGTGTATAAGAATGAGAAAAGAACAAAAAGTCTGAAAATATGCATCTTAATGTGACACAAAACAGACAGGAAAAAAATATACAAAAAATATGAACAAAACAGTAAAAGTACAGAAAAAATTACAAATAAAATTTTTATTAATTATTATTATATATTAATTACTAATATTATATATTAATTACTAATATTATATATTAATTACTAATATTATATATTAATTACTAATATTATATATTAATTACTAATATTATATATTAATTACTAATATTATATATTAATTACTAATATTATATATTAATTACTAATATTATATATTAATTACTAATATTATATATTAATTACTAATATTATATATTAATTACTAATATTATATATTAATTACTAATATTATATATTAATTACTAATATTATATATTAATTACTAATATTATATATTAATTACTAATATTATATATTAATTACTAATATTATATATTAATTACTAATATTATATATTAATTACTAATATTATATATTAATTACTAATATTATATATTAATTACTAATATTATATATTAATTACTAATATTATATATTAATTACTAATATTATATATTAATTACTAATATTATATATTAATTACTAATATTATATATTAATTACTAATATTATATATTAATTACTAATATTATATATTAATTACTAATATTATATATTAATTACTAATATTATATATTAATTACTAATATTATATATTAATTACTAATATTATATATTAATTACTAATATTATATATTAATTACTAATATTATATATTAATTACTAATATTATATATTAATTACTAATATTATATATTAATTACTAATATTATATATTAATTACTAATATTATATATTAATTACTAATATTATATATTAATTACTAATATTATATATTAATTACTAATATTATATATTAATTACTAATATTATATATTAATTACTAATATTATATATTAATTACTAATATTATATATTAATTACTAATATTATATATTAATTACTAATATTATATATTAATTACTAATATTATATATTAATTACTAATATTATATATTAATTACTAATATTATATATTAATTACTAATATTATATATTAATTACTAATATTATATATTAATTACTAATATTATATATTAATTACTAATATTATATATTAATTACTAATATTATATATTAATTACTAATATTATATATTAATTACTAATATTATATATTAATTACTAATATTATATATTAATTACTAATATTATATATTAATTACTAATATTATATATTAATTACTAATATTATATATTAATTACTAATATTNATCAATAACATAAAAATATAACACACAGCATACAATAATGAAATAATATAAAACACAATAATGAAAAATGAAGTTTATTTAATAATTGCAAAGAGCTCACTATGGTTTAATAACAAAACAATCAGACCTTATCAAGATGTTCTATATCTAGTTTATCCTTCCTTTCTTTATAAGCATCTTTCCGTTTCTCCTTAGGCAATAAATCAATTTCATGTTTTAACAGCTTCAGCTCATGCTTCAAACTTTCTCTAAATGTTCTTAGTTCCCTTTCCTGCAAAGGAAAATCATTAATTAAAATAAAAAATGAAAAATGGTAATTTTAAAATTATCTAAACATTTCTCGACAGTACTTATATTAAAAAATTAACCCATAGATAATTAGATGAATAAATTATAAACATGCAATAATTAAAATAACAAATATTAAATCAATAACTAATAAATGAGAGATTTAGGGAATTTTATGATGAAGTCAAAATGTTGAAATTAATGCAAATATTGATATAAATGTTTAGACATATTCATAAAAAAAAAGCTCTTTAACTATTTGACGTAGAATTTGTATTAAACATATTTTTCATGCTTTTTTCATCATTTTGAATTAATTTAGATCAAAATAAGTGAAAAATATTATATTTAGCCTTTTAATAATTTATGGTTAGGAAATACAGCATGAAACATTGGTGTCTTTTTTTGCATTAAAGGTAAAATCTTCCAAACACGGCTCACTACCAAACAATAATTTTTTAAACTTACACACATCAGAAGTTACTTAGATCTAAGAGAAACATTTATTCATCATTGAAATTTCTTTAATTTGCAAAATGAATAATTAATAAATTTTTAAATATGAATGAAAAGAAAAAAATTTTATTACTTTTTTAGAATTTTGTAATTTAGTACAAACATAATTCCGATAATCTAACATTTTTTTTAGAAACTATTACACTGTTTGTTAAAATTAAAAAATACCAAAATATATTTTTGGCTTGTAATTAGATCATCCAATATATATATATATATATATATATAGATAAGAGACACCAGTGTCCCATCTGCGTCAAAGGGTTAAAGGTTTTTGATTTTAAGAATTACGAATCAAAAATATACTACCTCTTCAAACACACCACAATAGAAAGCTATTCCTTAAAATCTAGGAAAGGCATGTCATAAAAATATATGCTAACATTAGCAAGGCAATAAATACATTTTAAATATTAGCAAGGTAATAACAAAACAGCACAATTAGGTCTTAGATAAATAAAAGGGATACATTAGACTCAAATATTGTAAACAATGCAAACTTATACAGCATAAGATAGAAGATAGAAAACTACAAAACTGAAACATTTTATATCATTTTTAAAATTTTTAATACTATTACTCATGCACACTTATTAATTTAAAGATAAAACACTAAATTAAAATACTTTTATATCCTTTTATAAAAATATAATTTAATTATTATTCTTTTTTCAAATGCAAGGAGAACATAAAAAAATAGAAAATAAACTTTTTCGTGACTAATGTAGGTAAAATAAACATTTGTTAATATTTCCTAATATTCTATTTGTATACTTAAAAATATACATCTTCATGCCTCCCGCACAGCCTGATTTAATTTTGACTCTGCAACTATTAGAAGGAAATCATATATGAAAAAAGGAGTTTTATTGAGGAATAAATGAATAATGGGAAAAGCAGAAAATGGACGATGCAGCATAGCTCCTCGCTGCATGAAAATTGCCGATGCCCCTCGTCGTAGGGAAAAATATTTAATTGGAAATTAATTATTATTTCTCATACTTCAACTCTTCATCTTATCATAAATTCAACATTTTATAAGAGATTTTGTAGGTTTAGTTTAACTATTATTTAATTTGTTAAAAATTATGTTATTAATATAGATAAAATATCCTTCAATCCACACTATATGAAAAAAATATATAAAATTGCTCCAAATCACTAACATATTTTTAATTGATCATAAGAATTTTAATTATATTTTACTAGTCAAAATTAAAAGCATTAAATGGAAAGACAATTTCCTTTAATAAAAGTAATATCATTGAACCACATTAACTGGATTAGTACACAAAATTGTTAATTATATTTATTTTTATTATGTAATTGAGAAAGGATGCAATCTTATTTATAGTTATTAAATCTTTTATGAATGATAATGAAACATACCTGTTCAATTTTAACTCTCTTAGAAGCAGTTTTTAAATCCAAATCCTGTTGTTGTTCAAATCTTTCTAGTTGTTGTTTTTGTTGCCTTGTCAAAGCTTCAAGATCTGCTTCATAGTTGCGAATCAAAGCCTTTAAACAATACAATATAAATCATTAAGAATATATTGTCAGATCAGGATTAACTAAATAAATGGGGAAATAATATGGGCAAAAAATCTATTTTGGGTTAGAAAAATATGAAATTGAAAACAGTTTTTGTTAAAAACAAATAAATAATTCAAGCATCATTAATGAATACAACATTACATTTAAATACAATATAGTTGCAGTGCAAATATATTCATATTTGCACTGCAACTACTCTATTCAAATATAATTAGTGTGTTATCTTCACTATTTTTACATTGAGAAATTCAGGTTTTTTATGTTAACAGCAAAAAACCTTAACTACACACACGTATAAGAATGAGAAAGAACAAAAAGTCTGAAAATATGCATCTTAATGTGACAAAAACAGACAGGAAAAAAATTATACAAAAAACATGAGCAAAACAGTAAAAGTACAGAAAAAATTACAAATAAAAATTTTATTAATTACTAATATTATATATTAATTATTAACATTAATATATTTATTATATATTAATAATAAAATAAAAAAGAGAAGCATGAGCATTAAAAAAAACTAAAAAATGCATCTTAGTTTAAATTCTGCTTCAGGAGATGAAAAATATCAATTTTAATGATATGTAAAAGCAATTTACAATGCCTTTTTTAAATTTTTAACAAGAGGATTGATATGTCACATTAACCATAAATCAATTGTATAAAAATAGATAGCAATAGGGAAAAAAAACTTGAATTTTCTTGAAATGGTAGTAGCAGTAGTTTATTTACATCGCACTAGAGCAGCACAATTGATTAATGGTGACGGTCTAGGAACCATTCCTGAGGATGATCTGAAAACATGCCATCAAAATGCAGAGGGGATAACACCCCCGCTTAGGCAGCTAGGTGATCCGAGTAAAAAGTCAAGCACTTTCTGGGAGAACAGTTTAATATGTACACTATCTTAAAATGGATTGTCAGTAAAATAAAGTACTAATTTAAGAATATTGAGTTAGTATTCTAATACTCACAAAAACATAAGAATACTCATATAACAAAAGAATTCTTTTTTTCATAGTTAATTATTTAAAAAAAACTGAAAATATTGTCTGTAAAAACTAATTAGATTGAGAATAAAACTTACAGACATTTCTTGATCAAATCTTTTTTCAGCACTTTCTCGAGCACCCTGAGCTTTTAAACTCAGATCTTGAAATTGCTTAGTTTCATGTTTTTGTAGCATTTTTAATTCCCTTAATTGGAGTTTTCTGGAAAAAAATAATGAGAAAAATTTCATTATAGATATGAAATACTTTCTATTGCTTTATACCAGAAAATATTTTTATGACCAAAAGATCAACAAAAAAAAATTAGCAAAGTAAAATTGGTTCAGTTATAAAATTTTAGCATGTTTACTGTTACCTCAATATGTGATCCTCTTTGGGCTGTTTATCTTCATCACCATATATTACTTTGCTGGTAGTAGTAGTTACTACTACTCCATCAATTACAAATTTTCTGGTCTTTTTTAATGTCTTCTTCTTAACCTTGTCGGATGCGTGATTTATATTACAAGGTTTTTTATCTGCCGTGACTGAATTCCTCTCCTAAAAGAGTTTTAAATAAGAAAAAAAGGTTACACACCCATAAATTATATTTTTTATAAAAAATTCACTATTTATCTATGAATAATTTATTAAAAAGAATTGCACACTGACAAATTATATTCAAAAAAAAAATTGCATTATTTATGTATTGAATAATTCATTTTATAATATTATTTCTTAGACTTCATTTTATTTATTTACAGTAGAAACCCGATTACACTACACTCAAAGGAAGGATTAGGGATAGATTGAAAAATCAAAACTGTCAAATCGTGAGACTTTTCAAGTCAAGGCTTTTAGTGTATGAATATTAAACTATAAGTGAAATTACTAATAAAAATATTTAGTTAATGCTGAACAATTTTTATCAATAAGTTGTTCATGAAACCTATCACCCTTATTATAAATAAATCAAAGTGAAATTACTTATAATAAAAAGGAGGAATTATAATAAATTTTGAAACAATAATATTTGCTTGTGTTTTAATTTTTCTATCATAAATAATGATACAACATCATTAAAAAAATCAGTACTATATTTTTGTTTTCTTATATAGTTTTGTTTAGATATGAAGATCAAAGGGATAAAATGGCTAATTCTCATAAAAATGAATTTCTGCGCTTACAGGAACAGTTTTTCCCCAGCAAAACTCATTTTCATTATGTAATTACTTCTGAAGAAACACATTTGTAAAAACTTAGTAAACCTAAAATGTAGCAAAAGGCAATCCAATGGTTCTTTTATGAGAAAAATGGACATAAACCGTTCTTTCCCTTGATCTTCTTATAGTGTTTAAAAGCCCGATTTTGCACAAGTTGTAACAAAAGTAATTGGGAAAAAACTTTTTCTTATTCTTCAAAGTACTCAATATATTTAGTTTTGTTACAAATTTAGCTAATACTGAACAATTTTGACATCAATAAGTTGTTCATAAAACTTATCGCCCTTATCAAAGTTAAATACAAGAAGACTTCTTATAGTTCTGGAATTTCGGATGTTATTGAAACAAATTGTGGCACATCCTNGACACACATTTTGACAAGACTTTTATTTTTTCTTAAATTATTCTAGGCTCAAGACAAAATAAGAACTAAGCTCTTATCACGTACATCATTACAGTATTAATTTATTCTCGTATAACAACAGTTGAGAAAAATAATTTTTGCGATATTATCTTCTAATGCATTGAATCTCTCCAAAATACATGGCTATTTAGGAGATAATCTTCTAAGTATTGATTTATTCTCGTATAAAAACAGTTGAGAAATATAATTTTTGAGATATAATCTTCTAACACATTGAATCTCTCCTAAATACATGGCTATTTAGGAGATAATCTTCTAAGCATTGATTTATTCTCGTATAATAACAATTGAGAAATATAATTTTTGCGATATAATCTTCTAACACATTGAATTTCTCCTAAATACATGGGTCATAATAAAGATCAAACACACAGAAAAGACGTATAGGTTATTATTGTATAATCAAGGCTCTACTATATTCATTACTGTTTTAGTAACTTGATATTAATCTATTTTTTTATATCAAACATAAAGAAGTATAAATATGTCAATCCTTATGTCATAATTGATGCCCGGTGGCTGAGTATTAGCGCTTCGCACTCCTGTGCCACAGGTCCTGGGTTCGATCCATGGGCCGGGCAGGGTTGACTCGGCCTTTCATCCCTTCAGTGGGTCAATAAATGAGTACCAAGCATGCTTGGGAACTAAACACTGGGGGTTTTGCGTTTGGCTGACCACCTGACCGGAACATCTGCACCTGCACCCCAGAGTCAAGAAAACTGAGATGGGCACAGTAGGCCTTGGACCTCTGCGAGCTGTCGCGCCACTGAGTTCAGTTTATATCACAATTAGATATAAATTTAAAAAATATATGCATGATTATAGGAATAACAAATATCTAAAATTTATTTATTTTTCCTTTCTTTATTTAGCAATAATAACGTAAATTTTCTAATTCATTATTTCATACATAATCTAAGATTTTAAAGTTTTTTTCCAATAAAAATTTATACGCAAAACAATATATTAAAAATTTTATACTTACGCTTCTTTATTTTTTTCCCCTGAACAACAGAAATTTTATACACTCTATTTTACATTTTATGATTATTACTATGACAAAACACAAAAGAAAAACATCTAAATTAATAATACTATAATACTCCTGTATAATCAAAATATGTTTTTGAAAACATTAGGTTGAATTTAATTAAGTTCACATAGGCTTTTACACAAAAGAACAACTACTCCAGTAAAATCAAAGTATTTCAAGAATATTATTGATGACTCAAAAATACTAAATATTGACACACTTAGTTTATCAAATAAACTTGTGGAAATAACTACTTATTCAATTTAGCAAAAATACTACAATAACTGAAAATTACTTTTTGTAGATTTAAACAAACATTGCTTTCAACTTATTAGTAATTGGCTGAGAAATCTCGGGAATAATTTATTCCTCTGTAGTCATTTATCCCTCTTTAATTATTAACGTAAAATGAGAGCTACTAAAGTAAAATTTTAGCACTTACAGCTAATTTTGTTAGAGGAAAACAAGTAGCGAAAATATTTTCAAGAAAATTAAACAAAAATTTAACACAAAGCTATGATTAAATTAACATAATCAGCATAAAAGCCATGTTATTTGATTTAGACGTTAAATTTATTGAAAATTGCAGCTATTTAAAGAAAATTTTAGAGTTTAAAGCAAATCCTAGAGCACTAAAAAATAAAAGCAACAAATATTGACAAGAAAAATTTGTCTCATAAATTAAGCTTTACTTTTGCAATTTTTTTTTTATTAATATTTTTATTAATTTTTTTAAAAATAATTATGTCAATTTGGTGTTAAATTTACTACATCCAGCATAAATATCTTAAATCAAGAAGAAAGATCTTTAGAATTTCTGACGATCAATCTAAACAGAACTTAATCACTAGAATATTTTCGATGAGAATGCTATGTTTTCTACAAATTTCAGCATATCCTTAATAAAAAATTATCTCTGTTAGAGACGAAGTAATTAATATTGTATTTTGAATTAACATTGTATTCAAAGCAATTAATATTTTGACATCATATTTTCAAAATTGATACAAAATATTATATAATCTGAAGATAAATACTACTTGAAATTTTACCTTTCTTCTCCAAACAATTTGGGGCTGATTATTATCATCCCCAGGCAATTCCTTATTGGCATCAGACATCTTTCGCTGAGGAACTGTTTTCGGAACTGAGTATGGTAGAGTCTCACTAATAGATGACAAAACCTCCTTTTTAAGGTTCACTTTCTCAGAACCTGAAATCTTTTCACCAGATAAATCAGAAGCGATCATATCACCTTTCCTAGAAAAGGTTTTGGTCTCAGGTTCCATAAGGCTCTTTATATCTTTCAAAGATTCAGGTTTCACATCCAAAATATTATTGCAGTTAATAAAATCGGATTCAATAGGCGAGGAGTTTTCAATTTGTTTTGATGTACACTCAGATGATAAAGAGTCAGATTTTAAGCTATCTGAAGGCGAGCTAGGAACATTTTTATCTTCTAAAATAAAGCTTGTCTCCTCAGCAACTTCCAGATTTAATGAAAGTTGGGTGTTGTTTCTCTTCACATTTGCCACAGTTTCACAAATAGCATTTGTTGAATGTGATGGTGGACTATCTTGAGGCTCAATAGTAATTTTCTCATTACGTAGTTCAGTGTTTTCCTCTTTTGTAAATAAGTTTGTGTCAAAGGAGAGGATATTGTTATTATTAGAAACACAAACAGCTCTATCAAGGGTATCTTCATCTTCATGTGATCTAAAGAGGAATTAATACATTTAAAAAATTGTTTAATAATAATTTCAATAATTATTAATAATAATTGCATATTAAGATGTTTACATTTAAAATTATAAAATAAAAGAACAGGGTGATTTTATAAATAAAGCAATCCTATTAAGATCAACATAGAGCTCATTCTGGTCAAAGGGTGTTGATGAAACTTGGTGTACACGTTACATGGAACCCAAGAAAAATACAATATAAAATGACACACATTTTGACGATAGATGGCGCTTTTCGAGTACAAGAAAGGGCATCAAAGCAGTTTAAAAAGCTTAACAGTTACTGTTTTAAGAGTGTTCAGTACCATGTTATCATAGAAGAAAGAAAGAACTAAAATAGATGTTTGTTAAATTCAAAGAGATTGATGAGTTACAAGTGTGATGCAAAGAGGAGAATCAAAGTGGTTTATAATATAACTGAATAGAAAGCAAACATAACATGTCACATTGCTGCAATTGATTATGACAGCTTTTTAGCCAAGATTGAACCCACTGTTTTGAACACTTACTTGATGAAAAGGGAATGCACATAGAACAAATTAAAAAACTTTTGCATCAGCAAATTTGTTGCGAAGGAGAAAACTCAAACAAATTTTTTATAGCAAATTTCTTTTTCACAAGGTCCATAAAACTTATATGCCAGCCAAATATCTTAGACATTTATCAACAGAAAAAAAACTTTATGTTGCTCTAAACGAGTAAATTTAATTATAACTACTATGGATTTACCATAAAAATATATTTTTCTTTTTCTATGAATAGCCTAGATACAAAACCAGGTGCAAAAAAAATAATTGTATTTTTTAAAAAAGCTGTGTTACATATGTGCTGTATCAAATTTTTTAAAAGATTCTAAATGAGCAAACAATAACACTTGGCTAAAGTTAAGAAATTCTTTTTCATAAAGAAATGAAAATTGCTATTTTGAATTTTTCAAGATCTGGTCTTCAAGTTATCCCAATTTTTAATCCAAGTTACTTGAATTAATTTTGTAAATTATATGCTTTTTTTAAAAATAAAATGAATTAAAAAAGGAAACTCAAACTAGTTAAACTGTTAGTTGTATAGTTCTATTGTATAGCTTTTCAGTTCTTTTCATAAGCTTGCTTATTATTCCACTTTCTTTTGCAGTAAAAGTTTATCTGTGCGCTTAAAAATTTTATATTTTATTAATTTACCACATTTCCTTCAGGTAGCAGTCAGCAGGTCTGAACAACTAATTTATTTTTAAGACTTATGCAGACATTTGAATATAAATATACCAATACTAAACTATGTTTTAAAGCAAGAAGATAAATTTATTATGAATATTACTATGGATACAATAGAGGTACAATGTTCAGCTTAACAATTTTTACTTTTAAGGTTGGTTGTAATGTAATAAATTGAAAACTTACAAAAATTTATAAATACAGAAATAAAATTTCTCCAATTTATAAGAATACATTACATAACTTTACACAAAAGAGGATATTGATATAATTTTTATGCATAAATCAAACTAAGAAAGGAAAATAAAAGTTTTAAAAAAAGATGATTTTATTTTTTAAGTAGTAATAATTTGCTAGCTTTTTTTAAGTGAAAAATGCTTCTTTTAGAGCAGGTAAATTTGAAGGGAAATTTTTATTTTTTATTTTTGCGAGATTTGGAATGCAACCTAGAGGAATTGGGAGTAGATTTTGATCAGAAATGCTTGCTTTAATCAAGTTGGAGTACCTCAAATGCATTAGAGTAGCAGGGAGCATTTATTGAAGCAATTTTCACAGCAAAATTTAAAAAGAAAACAAGGTTTAAAAAAATTTTAACTACATAACTAGTAAATTTTTCAAAAATACATACTCATTTCTATTAGGTGATTCCTCTATCACAGGTTCTTCACAAGCCATTTCATAATTAGGCGGGCAGCTATTGATGTCAGGATCTTCCATATCATTTTGTAGATTACTAAAAGAATTAGTAGTTGCAGATTCTTCCACTATCATTGTATTAGTATCCAATCCAAGCTGTTCTAAGGAATTATTTTCTTCAATCTTATCCTTATCAACTAACATTTGTGGAACAATTAATGACTTATTTTCATCTTTTGAAAAAGGTTTATATTTTTCATCCGTTAAATCATGCAAAGAACCAGTATGAAATGAATGTTCTTCATCATTTTTTTCATAGATACTGTCCACAGAGCACCATTTGTTCAGAGATTTTCTGTAGGATGAATTAAAATCATGTCCAGGTTTAATTGAAATTAATAAACCATCTGGAGTTTTGGATGTATCACAATTCACACTTGTTCCCCCAGTTTTAGATTCTGATGCTAGATCTAAGCATGCATCTGAATTCTTTCTAGCCATATCAAAACTGTCATCAGACATTGTACGTCTACTAGACAATTTGTCCTGAATAGATAAATCTGATTCACTTTTTGAGTCAGAAGATAACTTCTTTAGTTCCTTTATATCTATCTCTTCAATATAAGGGGTAACATTCTCATTTGAAGATTCAGTCAATTTTAACATACATTTATCAGATTCATTCAGACTGAAAGTTAAATTATCATCAACCTTAGTCAAATTATCATCAGCAGTAGCCAAATCATCAGCAGTAGCCAAATCATCAGCAGTAGCCAAATCATCAGCAGTAGTCAAATTATCATCAGCAGTCACAAAATTTTCATCAGCAGTAGCCAAATTATCATCAGCAGTAGTCAAATTATTATCAGCAATGGCTAAATTATCATCAGCAGTAGCTAAATTATCATCAGCAGTAGCTAAATTATCATCAGCAGTGGCTAAATTATCATCAGCAGTAGCCAAATTATCATCTGAGGTAGATAAATTTTCATCAGCGACAGTAGTATTTAATACAACCGTTTCTGACACACTTTGAAACTTTTCTAAAATAAAAATATGTATATATTTTTAGTAAACAAATATTTTTATTTAAAAATATTTTAACAAATGCTGAGAAATATTAGTAAACAGTAACTCGCTATTACATATATATCTCATAGATAATCTGAATAATCTCAAAACGGTCCAGTTAACATCAGCTTTTTTAAAGACAATTAACTATTAAGGGAATGCTTAGCAATGTTTAGACTAAATTTTATCACATTTTTCTTCCTAGAAACTGAGAAGAGTTTAATAACCCTGATGTTGCCAGATTTTTACCTAGGGTTATTTAATAATTACCTTGTTTGCTAAGATACTTTTTCAAAAGACAATTCAAAATTTTTATGCAAATGAGTTTTGATTAAATGAAAAATAACATTCCTTACTTGCAGGGTAAAAATTCAATTTCACTCTTCAGAAATCTAAAGTTTAAAAAATTAATGTTGTGAAAAATAATGAAGGATCTTGCTCGAGAAATCAAAAAATTTTCTTGTTTTAAAAATTGGCTTAGCAATGCTGGACTCAAATTCATGAAAGAAATGAAAAAGTAAATTTTGAATTGATTTTTATTTTACAGCTCAATGCTAAAAAATAAATCTGTAATGTTTAAAAATATTTCGAACTGAAACAAAAAGAAAGAAAGATTAAATTGAATTATTGCAATCACATTTCATAAGAGATATTAAAATATATTGCTACTCTTTTATGTCCACTGAAAAGCCAAATAAAACCACTTAAAATTTTAATATTTTTAGGAATTGTAAAAAAAAAAAAATCACAAACAAAAATTATTGATCTTTTTTTCCACAAACTGATTGCTACTTAAAATACAGACATTCTTCTAACACCCCTAAAATTTCTTGACTGAAGCAAAGCAATGAAGATAAGAAATCACGCACCATCTTTTGTGTAACAACTCACACAAATATCACAATTATCTATGCCATACTGCATCAAGAAATAAAAAATCAATTGAAAAGAAAATAAAGGTGATACCATACAACCAAAATGAGATTGTTGTTTTACAGTCGTCTTCGTTGAACTTTTATTGTTTTCCAACTATCAAAATATAATTACAGCCACAGCACAAAAATGCAATTATTTATAGTTATAAAGAAACCAAGACACCATAACTTTTTTTCATAATGAAAAACAAAATTTTAAAAAATATAAGGACTGAAACATAGCATTACAGTTTTTTAACGTTAAATTTATTTACAGAAATAATAATATTTAATGCATTTTAAAACTGAAAAAATTTAACTTTTTTACTAATAAAATTAATTTTATTTAATTTACTTTAAAGCATAGTAAATTCATAAAGATAGTTAATGGTAGCTAAAGAGCTGACTGATGCTAAATTGCTTCGAAAACTAACAGCTTCAGGTGAACATACCTTTAAAAACTGATGTATCTTCTAAATTATCAGCTACATTCTCTTTAGCAATCAAGCTATCTTCTGGCTGTGGGAGTTTGGGTTCTGCTTCAATGGGTTTTACATTGTCGTTCTCTATAGAAAAATATAAAAAGTAGTAGGAGACACTTAAAAAGAATAGAGAACAGAAACTTTTATAACTAAGAAAATTTATTTATTTATTTTAATAAGAATATGGGATCTGAAATGAATAATCCCAAGAAAATTGAAGCAAAAGATATATATCACAATTAAAAGTTCATTAGCTTTATAATTTAAATGGAAAAAAGATAGAGAAATTTATAGCACTCAAACAAGATATGATTCTCAAAATGGCAAAGATAAATACAGAAAATGTTTGAAATAAGAAAATATGCAGTTGTCAACAAAAAATTGTAAGGGAAACTAAAGGAGGGAAGGAAAAAAAACTTTAATAGCGGAGGAAACTTTGTTGGCCAAATTAGGGCAGATTGCATTTACATATAGGTGCAGGGCAAAAGGGGACATTTAATAGGGAATTGGCATTCATGTAAATAAAAAAAGGTTTACTATCATCAAGATGACTTAAGTCAGGAATGGAAAGAATTTTGGTTTTTTTTATCTAAGTTAAGTTTATGCCGAAGTTTCCAACAGAATAATGAACAGTTAGATACATCTGTCATGTTCCTTTCATTGAAATTTTAGAATGCATCTGGTTTTTCCAATGTGATTATCAACACTAATGTGATCTTTAAAGACCATATTAATTTCTACGCTGTTTATTTACACATTTATTTAATTATTTATTTGATTATTGAAAATTGTGCTTTCTCTTATCAAAACTTGTTCTAGTCTTCTCATTCATGTCACATTGTCTTAAGAATATTTGAACACCATATCAACCTGTTTCTATTTCAATAATGTCAATGGAGATTTAATTTTTAAATTAAATTTCCAAAGTACAAAAAGTAGGATATTTATACATCATGTGCAGTAGCCCTTAGTTATACAAGATGACCAAAGAGTATAGAAATGGTCAAGTATCAGGTGAAAAATGTATTGGATCTCTAATCTAAAAACATATGTAGGAGATAATTTCAATAAATGCCTTCACTGAATCCAAACATAGCGTTCAAAATACTCTTTGGAAGCGAGGCAGGATTGATTTGGATGAATACAAGAATAAGTACTTTAATTTGACCTACAGTTTTTAGCATTTTGGTTCACAGATGCTGATGAAATCCCAAAATGGAGTAAATTGCTTAATAACAGAGAAATATTGAGAAATATATAAAAATTTGAAGAAAAAATATAAAAATAGATACGTTTGATATTTCAAAAAAGCTATCTAATAGTATTAAACATAACCCCCTTCCCAAACTAAGTCATAATCCCCAAAAGTTGCCTAAGTGGTTCAGTTTTCAATCATTAAAAATATTTCCCATGGGTATCTTTTAATTATTGATTGGAAGCATATTTCTCCAAATGAGTGATATATAAGTCTTTAATACCTTGTTTGCTATCATTTGGAGCAAGAAAGCAGTTACTCTCTTCAGTTAAAGTAATTTCTTGAGGCACTTCAATGTCTTCTGGAAATATAAAAAACAAAAAAAGTGTTTTTGTTTCATTTGAGATAATCAAAAAAGCATATCTCACAAATTTCAGGCGTAAATTCAAGTAATGTTAAAATTAGGAAACATCAAATTTTAGTAAAATTGAGGATTTCAAGTAAAAACAATTGAAACACACATATATAGCTTAAATACACACAATAGCTGTCAAATTACAATATTATGTCAGTATCTGCTAAATCTCGTTTTTAAATCAATGACTTCTACCAGTAACTTTTTATGACATACAATGGTTAATGCATTATTTCAAAATAATATCGAAAGACGGTCTAAAACAGTGTAACTTTTTTCGTAAAAAAAAAATATTGTTTTAACTGAGCAGTACTTTGCATATTTACTTAATAATTCAACTAAAACAAAGGCTGTAAAAAAAACTAAACAACAAAACTTTTAAACTATCACTAGCACCAACCATTAATACTTCAAACCATATTCACATAGATTTTTTCTTGAATCTATACGATTAATCATACATATCTTCCTATTTACAGGGTTTCAAATGCTCAAAGCCAGCTTTGGAGCAATTTCAAAGCACCAAATTTCTTATTTTGGAGCATGCAAGTCCTGCTTTACATGAACAGCTAATAATACAATTTGAAAAATGTGTAAAGTTGTAGCGAGTTGTAAGCGCCACAAATAAAAATCAAAAGCCACTTTAATTTAAACCGGGATAAATGGATTTGCAGAGAATAAACACGAATCTGAAGAATTCAGTTTTGCCATATATATAACAGCAAAAATCCTCGTTCCTTATCAATTTTTGACGAAAGGCCTGGGAAAGGAGAGGTCAATCCGGTTTTTTTCATTATTATAACAGAAAACTTTGATAGTTTTTTCGCTTTCGTTTATGCTTGGAGCCAATTCTGTGCAATGATTTTCTGTAATAAAAATATCCTTGGATTTTAATTCAGTGCAAATTATATTAAATATACCCTTTCTGCATGGTAATGAAGTTGTTGGAAATACAATTGAGTTCTAAGCTTTTTCAGCTGAATTCCAGGCTCACAGGAATCAAGACATTAGAAAGATGTCATATCCTAATGTGTATCTATAAGATTGATGTATATGATCGATGTGTGTTGCCTCGGCTGTCGTGGTATTCTTATATTTTCTCACATGTATAAGCATTATACAACTAAACTCATAACAGCATCGACTTTCTATCCATATAATTATAATGTCATGTGCAGACGATATTGTTTTGGTTTTGTCTGTTTGGTTATGGTTAATGATTGTTGTAAATTCACAATTGTAATCACTGATACATAAAATCATAAAAAATAACAGCTTCGAATTTAAAATACAAAAAAATCATGGCAAGTCATCATGAACAGCAATCATAGTAGGTCTCAGTTCAAAATAGCAAATCACATCATCACAAAACAAATCAGTTAAGGTCATTAGATTAGACAATCACATCAATATAAAATATTGCAAATTTTGAAAATCCCTTGCTATTTAAATGCATAATAATAAACTAACTAGCAAAAAAATATTTTTTAGAAACGCCATTGCCAAAAATTTTACATTTTATATTTCCCGAGCATTAAGTTTGTTAAAAATTTTATTGTTTAAAAATTGAACAGCACTGTTATTTTAAATGCAGTACACTAGTTAAGTTCACACACAGCTAATTTTTATTAAAAAGTACGTGTAACAGCTTTTGTGTATATAAATAATCTTCATATAATCCAAACTGAATAGCATACCAGGAGCACCTGTAATATCATCTTCCAAAATAGTCTTCTCATTATCTTCAAATGCTAATGACTCTTCACTTCCAGCTGACTCTATTGCTGCATCTTTTTGCTCCACAATGATTTTCTCTGCAATATAAGAATAAATGTGTTCATAACTTTTCAATTAATCTTTAATTCTAGATTCAAAGTTAAATATTTAGTGAAGAATGGAATTAAAAAAAGCAGTAAGTACTATTTTTTTCAAACATTATTTATTTCCCAGAAAAAATTTTTAAATTATTTATGAGCAATAAAGATATTCTGAAGGTTCTCTAACAGTTAAATTTTTCGTAAGTAGCATAATTGTTCAGTGAATCAAAAAGAGAAAAAAGAAAGATATTATAATGAATAACTTTTGTTTTAATGATTGGATTTTTATATCCAAGAGCCAATGTAAATAGTTCAAAGATATAACCTTAAATATGCTAATTAAGTGATGTCTACTATTAATTAAGATACAAAAATATGCTTTTTCTGAACGAATATACCTTTTATTTAACATATTTTGATTCATGATTGTCAAAAAAAATGGGGATGGGGTAGCATCAATCTGAAAATTCGAAGATAATTTCATGCACAAAATTACTTTTTATCAATTATTTATTATTATTTTATAATAATAAATTTTATTTAATAAATTTTATTCAAAAATTTTATTTAATGATAGTTAGAAAAAAATTAAATTCTAAGAAAGACACATTTTTTATATAATTTTCAACTAACTCATTTTTAAACAAAAAATTTGCATGATTTTCCAAGAACGATTTAACAAAGTCATACTTACTAACTTAGTATTTGTTATTTAAAATTAGATAAGTTAAAATGAACCAAAAATTTGCATATTTTACTACTGAAACTATTAAAAGCTGTTGAAACATAGAGAAATACTCTCCATCAAGAAAAAAAAAAGTCATGAGGCCCAAACTTTAGACCATTATTCTGCTAAAATATTAAGACTATATACTCTAAACAGCAGTTATCCCCATATTTTGGTGATCAAAATTCCCAAATTCTACAAAAAAAAGCATGTTTATTTAGAAATAGTGCATTTTTGGAACTAGCTTTGCAACTTAATCAATAGTTACCACTCATTTATTAACATATTTGTGGTAAATCCTTAAAGCTATTAAGATTGACATTTAGTGAGTAAAAAAATTCGGTCATAAAAGCAAGAATTCTTCTAAGTGATCTCTCTTTTCTTTTTTTTTGCTTACTATACATTAAACTTTTGATAGATTTTTCTCTGTTCTTAAAATTTACTGCTTTTAGGTTTTTTATAAACTCATTTTCACTTTTAAAACATTTATTTCAATTTTTAAGATATAGTTCAGAGTATTATGTTTAAAATAACTTAAAATTAAAGAAATATTTTCTCAATCCTTATGGTAAAATTAAAGAAACCCTCACTTTTTTTCCGAAGAAACTGAATAATAGACAATACAAAAAAACTGAATAATAGAAACTGAAAGAAAGACAATATCTTCTTGAGTGTTTTAGAGCTCTAAATGGTTATGGAAGTTTCAAGTCAAAGAATGGCATAGATCGGTTAGAAATAGTTAAAATTACAATAAATTATAGTCAACTGACTAAGATTTGTAAATTACCTAAATTATCATATTTCTAAAAAAGTTCGGTTAGAAATAGTTAAAATTACAATAAATTATAGTCAACTGATTAAGATTTGTAAATTACCTAAATTATCATATTTCTATATAAGTATCAAATTGAAATTTATTTATAGAGTAATAGTTATTTTTCTAAATTATTTTGATATTTAAACCATTAGTATGAGGTTTCTGAAGAAATAATTCACACTGTACAAACAATAAATTATATCAGTTAAGCAGTAAGTTTAATATTAGTAACAATTAAGTTTATTATTAGTAAGAATTAAGTAAGAATATTAGAAATGTAGTAAAACTTTTCATGCCTTCTGAAGACAAAAAAACGTTTTAAGAAAACTGCCCAAGTCAAGTCAGAAAATAGCAAAAATGTGCATAGATTTGAAAATTAAAATTTAGCCACAAAAAGAAAAGAAAAATGATTGCATTTATTTAGGAAAAAAAAAAAGAATACACTGCTTTCTTTATATTCAACGCATGTTTTTAATAATTAGTTCATTTTTATTAATTCACAATAAAAAATTGCTCATTTAGTAATATATTTTGTACATAGCTGATATTATTTATGTATAGTATAAGAATAAAATGAAAAGAAAATAACATTTGATATGCAGTGCCACAAGATTTCACTATAATTGTACATCAAAAAATAACTACTTTACATAGTTAATTTAAGTTAACTAATTAAGCTACTTTACAATTTCGAAACTTAAATCAAATACAGTTCAAGGTTTACCTGAAATTTCACTTTTCATTTCTGTAGTAGATATATCTGTATTCCCACTGTAATTTGAAATGGTATCTAATCCTATCTCACTTTCCATGCTAATTTGAGAGGTTCTACATAATGCTGATACAACAGATGATTCCTAACAAAATAGTTTGAATAAGTTATTTTTTTAATTAAAGTAAGTTCAATATATATAGATAGATAGACAGATGTATGTATGCATACATATGCATGCTATATCATCAAAACAAACTAACACAAAAGTTAACCAATTCATGGAAGACTTGCCACAACTGAATTCTGACAGTAGTACATAAAAACTTATCAAAATATTTTAAAAAAATTATAAAATGTGAAAAATAACAATGCCAGAAAACTAAATGAAATCAATTGTCCTAGGCAACCATACAATACTAAACACAATAAGGCACTTGCTCAAACAGCAAGCAATCTAAATTATATTAATTTCGAAAATATGCAAGCATTTTTCCAAATTTACATGATTTGACTTTCAGGTATTGATATTATATCAACTTATATTTCTGGATAAATATTTTTGAAAATAAGCATAAGTAATTCAAAATATTGTTCAAGAAAAACTGATATGCACCATAAACATCTAATTATGTTAGCATGCCAATCCCAATATAGATGACTATGATAATAAAAATTTACAAGTTCAAAAGCCATAATTAAAGTTTTTCATTTTTATTGTATGCAAAACCTGCCTGATTGAACCTTTAAAAATGCTTTTTTAACAATAAAACTAGAGTTTTTTTTTCTTTTTGTTGTATTTTTACGTTAGTTTTTATATTTGTCACTATCCAAACTTAAATAGAAATAATTTGCCATTTGCATAAAAATCCTATAATAAATTTTTAAATAACATTTTTTATTCTTTCAAAAGTTGAAAAAAAGGTAACACACAATTTTTTTTTTTTTTAAAGGGGCATTCTATTTACAGAGGTTTGCCTCCCATACACTAACTTTTTTAAGTAAAAGTAACTTTTATAAGTTAATATGCAAAAAATTTTCAGCAGTTTCTTTTGAAATTCAACAAGATAAATTTTCTAAAAACCAGGGATAAATGTAAAAAAAAAATAATATGAGCATAATTATAAAACAATGGCTTAATAATAAAAAGGAAAGAAAACAGAATACAAACAGATTCATCATCCGGATCTTCCATTAATTCTTCAAAAACCTCTGCTTTATATTCAATAATAAGTTCCAAAAGTGGTCTCCTTTCTGTTGCATTAGATATAAATGGGTGCTATAAATAACAAAAACATAAATTAAACACATTAAATTCTTAAAATAAGTAAATAACCACTTTAGTAATAATCATTTTTTTTAAATATATAAGAAATAAAAGGCCAACCTTACCCTAAGCAATTCAGCAGCAGTCAATCGAGATAAAGGATCTTTGACTAAACATTTTCTCAAAAATTCCTTAAATTCTGATGACCTTCAAAAGCATTTATTCAGATAAGAAATAAATATAGAGAATGAAAAATAACATACATAGATAAATAAGGTGTTATTTTTTTCTCTTTTTTCTTTAATTAAAGGTTAATAGGTTAAAGAAAATTAATTAATAAAATAATTAATTAATAGTTAAGATTAATTAATTAATAGGTTAAAGAAAAACAGAAAAGTATAGTTTGCAGTATTCAGCTTAAAAAATAAGTAAATTCCATCGCATCAAGCTCAGAAAGTAGTCACAAAGTTCATAAAAATATGCTACTAACTGGGGGAAAAACACTACTTTCTGCTGCATGTGAGATACATCTAACAGAAATATATGTCAATTCTGTCCGTTGACTGCAACAAAGTAGTTAATTATTTCAGAAAAATTAGTTCCCTAATTTCTTTTTTATAAGCAATGTCCCCTCTTCAGGGGTGATTGTGAGCCCAAGTCAAAATTCCGGAAAATTTCTTGAGTTTTTTTTTAAAAAAAAAAAGTTTAAATTCAAAAATCAGAAAAAAATTTAAACAAGGTTTTTTTTTCTTCCTTTTTTTCAATATTTCTTAGTTTACTTAAAATATATTTAAAATTTCACACATACCTATACCATTTACACACACCTATGATGGCCTGGAGAAGTAATTAAAATTTACAAATATGTCTTTCTTTCTTGACAACTATTTACTGATAAAAAATTAATATTAATCATGAATATAAGCTTATAAAGTACTTCTCTGGCTCTCCCTTACAAACAAATAAAATAAACTGTGTTTTTAAGTTCCACCTTCGAAAGTTTGATTTCCGGAAACCTCTGTCTGATCATTGATTTTTTGAAACGCCTGGACCTTCGATCTCCGGAAAATTCCGGAAATTCGGATTTTTTCCGGAGCACAATCAGCCCTGCCTCTTAGCAATCTTTGTAACAAAGTTAGAGTTAGTTAAAGAAGAGAATAATTAATATTTTTTTACGGAGAATGCATCAAACGGCACATTTTTATTACCTTCTATTTTTATTTAGTTAGTTTTAAAACTGTTAATCAATTTTAAGACACCTGAGTGAAAGATCTTAGAGGACAAAAAGTTAATTTGTCTAGCAAATAGTTTCTGGATATTTCTATACATTCCAGAGATGCCAACTGCTCCAGACACGACAAAATAATTTAAAAAATGGTAACTAACTACAAACTAAATTTTGCCAATAATTGGTTAAATTAGATTACTTTTAAAAAGGTTTAACATAACTAAATTACATTAAGTAGCAAATTATGTAAGCCTTCAAATTATTTAGAAATAGCGGTGGATAAAATCCTAATAAATCAAATTTAATTAAACCAAGAATCATACAATAAAATACTACCACTCTAAAATATTTATTCGCTATCCGGAGCAAGTTGGCATCTCTAACATTCCATAGCTGATTTCCTAAAATTCGCTGAACTAACACAACATATACTTTACACTAAGGTTTTTTTGGGAGAAAACTTACCACTTTGAGGGTTGATCTAAGGTAGGAGGTTCAGATTTATGTATTTTTAACAACACACGCATAGGGCTGAGTTCGTGATTTGGAGGTTCCATTTGAGCAAATTCTATTAAAGTGACACCCAAGCTCCATATGTCAGCTTTAGAATCATATAAGTTATCCCTAAAAGTTTCACACATAACCACTTCTGGTGCCATCCTAAGTGGGAAAAAGAAAAACAATTTATAAATTTTCCTAAGTGGGAAAGAAAAAAACAATTTATACATTTTAAACACACAGGAATTTCTGCAGACCAAAAAATTTAAATTATAGCTAGATTATCCATAGTATAAAGATTTTTCTAATTTAAAGTGCAACCTAAATAACACTAATCAAATTTTACTTATCTTTTGCCAAACAGTGCTGTAAGTCTAATAAATCAACAAACGTATTCTTAATTTTTAATAGAAAAATATTGTGTTTTGAACTTATACAAAAACATTAAAAATCTCAAAAAAAATTATACATTTTTTTTTTAGTTAAACAGTTTAGACACACAAGAACATTATAACATAAGCATTAGCTTCTTTAGCAACCAACATTGTATATCTTGTGATCTTGATATTTTAATGTTATTAACTGTAAGGCATAGCATTTTGATAATACGAAATTTTAATAACAATTAATATTAAAAAAAACTTTAAGTACATCTATACTGGACTCTTAATTTGAACTCATTATATTTAGCCAACGCTCAAGAATTGTGAACAGTTTAAGGGGTCAGGAAATCAAACCTTTGGAGGGAAAGGAACTGTAAATTAAACTCCTTTTTCAAAGCAAGCATGAGCAATCCTAAATTAACATGAAAATTAAAATTAATGAAATCTTATCCTCAAAATCTGATTTAAATAAATAAAAAATTCTAAATTTTCAATGTTTTAAAAAAAATTAAGACAAAGAATTGAAAAAAATACCTTTTATTTAAATATTAAATCAAACTATGGAAAAAAGATAATTTTGGTATAAGTTTAAAATGGACAATAACAAAATAATTACCAATGTAAATATACATCTATTTAATACTTCACAAATCTATTTTCAAAATCTAAGATCATAAAGGCATTATCAGTGTTAACGTTTAAATAATGTAGTATTGCCACCATATTTTTATCCTACATATACTGACTTAAAAAACACAAACAAAACAAAGTAACACGTTCCTATTTCAAGCAATTTGAGAAAACAAATTAAACAGCACTATAAAACCAAGTTTTAAAGGCTTTTTCAATTATTATATAAAGGCAAAAAAGTTTTGAATATTCATAAAGAAAAGAAATGTTCATTTGCATAAAAAAAACTTTAGCAAGACAAAAATTAAACATTTGTAAAGCTTCGTTGTTAACTACTATAAATGCAGTTTTACTTTATACTACCACAATGATTATTTTGCTTAATATACACTTTAAGATAACATTGGAAAATAATGTTTTTAAAGCAAAATGTGATTTGTTCTATGTTCTAGAATAGAACGATTTAAATACCAGTAAGGAGTTCCAATAAAAGAGTCCCGCTTCTGCATAGTGTCCTTATTTTTTGCAGATACACCAAAATCAGCTAAAAAAAATGAATAAATATTTACAATGTAAAAATAACTTAATAAGTTGAAATGTAAACTTAAAATGTACTTTCAATTGTTAAAAAAATTCCATACTTAAGAGATATTACTTTTTTAAAAGTATTTAAAAGTATAGTAAATTGTTTTGAAAGTATTTCAAAAATTATTGACAAGTTTTACAATAAATTGCTTTGATAGTATTTTAAATGCTAAAGTACTTCTAATTTATTTAATGCATCTAAAAATCAAATTAAATGTGTTTAAAACACAAATTATAGACATTCAAATGTTTAAGACATTGAAATTATAGATATTCAAATGTTCATCTGGAGAATAGACGGTTCAGGAAAAGGAGCATCCAGATATGGGACTTTGCACTGTATTTACATCACCAAAATTAACATAATTTCTTTGTGACCCACCATATTGAAAATTAGTTCAGCATATTTTGAAAAAAAATATTTAATTTTTCAGCATAATTTGAAGAAAAAAAAATTTAGTTTTTCAGCATATTTTAAAATTTATTTTTTGGTAAATTAAGCATGCTTTGAAGAAAACATAAAAATAGTGGGTGTGAAAAATACACATAAATATTTATAATAGAGCGAGTTTGAAAAAGATGCAAGTCACTAGACTGGTTAATTCCACTTTACTCATTAATAAAAAAATTTTAGCTCCTTTATTATACACTCCATAACAAAAAAATTGACGCACCAAGAACGCACTAAGACGAGCAAAATCAACGCTCGATCAGGCTGGAATGATGCCGACTGGGGACGTATAGTCTTTAGCGACGAATCCTGCTTCCAACTGGGCCCTGACGATCATCAAAGATGTGTTTGGAGACGCACAGGGCAGAGGGGGGATCCTGCCTTCACTATTGCATGCCACACCGGCCCTCAACAAGGCATTATGGTCTGGGGTGCCATTTCTTTTGACAGCCGGACCCCTTTGGTCGTCATTAGAGGTACACTTACTGCACAGCGATACGACGACGACATCCTAAGACCTGTTTTGCTACCGTTCCTTTTGCAGCGCCCTGGGCTGGTTTTTCAGCAGGACAATGCCAGACCACATACGGCACATGTTGCTATGAACTGTCTGCAAGCTTGTCAAACTCTTCCTTGACCTGCCAAATCACCAGATCTCTCTCCCATCGAGCATGTCTGGGACATGATGGTAAGGTGATTGCATCTGGTATGGAATGTTGATGACCTCGTTCGACAATTGGATCGAATTTGGCAGGAAATATCGCAAGAGACCATACGGGAGCTTTATCGGTCTAGGTCACGCCGCGTGGCAGCTTGTATCCAGGCTAGAAGAGGGTCAACACCTTATTGAACTTATTACTGTAACTCTGTAATAAATTATTCAATTGTTCTGAAATTTTAATCATTTTCTATTCTGTACATTGTCTTCCTATCCACCAATTTTCATTTCAATCAGACAACTCCTTCTTGGTGCATCAATTTTTTTTTGTTATAGAGTGTATATATTGAATTAACCCTTTCATCTGCAAACAAAAATACTTGCACTCACTAAAACTTAATAACGCAAAAGTATATACTATAGACATGAAAACAACAAAAAATAAAGGCTAACTCAATGATAAAAATGCATATTCTGATAGACATTTAAAAAAAAAAAAATACCTAATTTAACGCCAGCGTCTAATGTAAGCAACACATTTCCAGCTTTAAGGTCTCTGTGAATGACTTTCTTGCTATGAAGGAAATCAAGACCCTTACACATTTCATGACATAAATATCTTATTTGAGGCTCAGTCAATGGTTTTTCTAAATCTAGCATAATGCTATCCACTGCTCCAGCCTCACATAATTCAATCAGCATCTATAAATACAAAAAACTCATTAGTACAAAAATTGCTGCATCTGTTCATCAAATATTAAAAATATACAGTGCATAAAATCATTTTAATCTTTATTGAAATTGTAAATTCTAGTGCATAGAATGAAAGTTGTTTTAGAATGCACGAGCAGCAACAGGTTTGGCAAGTTTTTTATGGTGCAAAACACAGATTAAACTCTCATGGAAAATATCTACAGTCAAAATTCTTAGGTTCCATTTTTGCAATCTCATAAATATCCTAAATTTATATTTTATATAAAAGTAATTATTACTGTTAACCTACTCAGTTTAATGCAATTGAGATTTTTTGCAATAAAACTGCATATATTTTCCTTTTCAAAACAAATTTTTCATGCCTGAACTCAACCTCAGTTTTTGATTGTTTAAATCAGTTTATGACGATTTTCCCATAAAAAAAATACATTTGCAATGAAAAAGGCCAACCCTGTAAAAATGTAAAACTGTAAAGGTAATAAAAAATTTAAATTAAAAAAAAAATACAAAATTGTTTTTAAACATTAAGCTTTATTTTCCAAGCAGCTAGAATTTTCTTTTTACATGTCATACAGAGTGTATGATGAAAAATTTTAAGTAAAGTAAATAAATAAAACTTTATTGAATAAATAATATTCTAAATAAAAAGAAAAGCGCCATAGATATCAGAAAACTAGACGATGTTACTTCATTACGATTACTTCCAAGCAGCAACAAACAAAGAATTCATTCACCTCTTTGAATTTGAAAAACCTTTCGAAACAGAATATCTACAATATATTTCTCCATTCAGCTTTTTGAAGCAACTAATAAAAAAAATTATGCTCGTTTTTGCAATATCTGCACTACATTTTGCTTTTTCTTAAATGAACCTTTGTTTCTGATGAGTCTTGCAATATCAAAGCTAAATGAACAGTTAAATTTTAGAAAAAAAATCTGCTTTGTACAACTGCAAATGTACTCCTTTCAAGAAGAATTCCATTTTTCAATCATCCATGCTACACTAGAAAAAATTTAGATAATCCATTGTTATTTTAACTATTAAAACCTTAGTCTAATTACTTAATTTAACAATAAATTATAAATATTTTAATTTACATGAGTGAAAAAAATAATGAAATTTTTATTTTAGTAATCGTAATTCCACTGCAAAAGTTGAGAAATCAAGTTTTGGATTATAAAATTTAATTTTCAACTATGTTTATTTGCAGACATAAATATACTTGTAACAAGGCTAGAGTAAAAAATAATTAACACATCAAAATCACATACCCATAATTTACTGTCAAAAAAGAAAGCTTCTTCTAAGCCAACAATATTTGGATGTCGGCATTCTGTCAAAATATCAATCTCCACAGTAAAATCATCCAGATCATCTTCTCCTTTTAACTCACAAATTTTAGCAGCAGCAAAATTTCCATTTTCTTTATTAATAGCCTGAAAATGCAATAATCTCAAATTAGCAATTGAAATAACTTCAATTAGAGTTATAGCTGGAAAAAAAATTAGACCTGCAACAAGTATTTTAAAACTAGACCGACAGAAATATTATTTTAGTAATGATAATTCCATTATAAAGAGACATGATAAATTAAAAGATGGAACTCTTAAAACCAATTGTGGTGACCCAGTTTAAATTCTGGCAATGACTTGTAAAAATCTGTTGATTGCTGACATCAAATGTGCAGATCTAATGATATTAGTAGGTAAATTATTACCTTCCTTAACACCTCTTCGGTAACCACAGGATTTGTCACCAGGTGGCAGAATCATAAAGTAGAACTTGTATATCACTTAAGTTTGAATTATTGAATGTTCCTTATTTTAAGTTCACAGTTTGAAACAAAATTTATGGCTATGTTGAATTATTTTTTATAAAGCAAAGACAGGTATATTTTTTTATAACATGAAAAATATAATTTAATTTGCATTTACACCAGTTTAAATTTTTACANATAATAACAGGGCTACATCCCTGTTATCATTGGTGTATTCATCTTAAGAAATGCAATCAAAGCCATCATATGACATAAAAAGCTTTATTTAACGTTATGCTGGTGGTTATAACAGTTCACATCCACACTCCTCAAAGGAGGGGGTGTGGACAAGACTCCGGATGGTTCTGGCAGATGTTTATCGGAACACGTTATTCAGCAAGAGATCTTTTGCCCCGCATTAAATAGTACAGAGATTGGTGTAATTAGGTTCCAGTTGCACATGCCTTTGTAACTCTACGCATTAAGGAAAATCATAAATAATGCTTCCTAATATGGAAGTGAAAGAGGGACAAGATTCTAAAAATAACTCCTCCTTTGAAATATAAATCTAATTATTATTCAATGTTATGTTTTCAGCCTTGAATTCCCAAAATAGAATATCTCTACGCTTACTCTTTAGCAAAGACATTTTATGAAACCGAAAGAGTTTTAATTCTTTTATTAATACAAAAGTATTATTTTTAGTATTATTTTTGTATTATATATATATATATTAAGGATATTTTTCTTGCTTCTATTTTGACTTTTTCTCGAAGTTGAAATTTCATTTTTACTTGATGTTAAAGGCATTTATTCCATTAATAGATAAAATATTGTTAATTAATAATGTAATTTCTGCTTAATATTTATTTCAAAACCAGACATTTTTGTCTGAACTGCACCTAACCTATTTCAATCTAGTGCTTTAAATTGCTTCAGGATAATTATTTTTTTTAAATTGTGTTATCTTGCACAGTATAAAACTGTTCATAATTTATTAAAAATAATTAATATATTTTGTTTAAACAATTGTAGCTCCACATTGTTCTTAACACAATCATGCCAATGTAGCAATTAAATAACATTATATTATTTTTATATTATTAGAGTTTTTGAAAAATATTAGTTTCAATACAAGCCATCTTTAATTAATTTTAGCGAGTTTTTTTTTTTTTTTCATTGTGTACCCCCTAATTGCCCTTTCATTGTGTACCCCCTAAGTGGTTTATAAGAAAAAATTTTTAAAAACTGAAAAACTTTTTTTTGGTCTGCCTAAAATCTAATAATTCTGGTACAAATATGCATGTCACGTATATTTTAATTGTTAATACTTATTTACTTTTTCTTATTACATGATATTTTAGTACCATTTATTGCTTATGATTAGTTTTATAAGTTGCTTGTTTAAGGTTTCTTTGAGTATTCTTCATACAAATAGCACTCATCATTAAAAATATAGAGTCTTTATCAATGCCCATCAAGTTCATTATTTTTTATTAAATAACCTTTGGTCTCCAATAAATGAGCAATTTGCAATCATCCTCATAGACAGAGTAATATCACAAATACATAGTTTTTTTTTTTTTTGCTTTTGTAAAAAGTGATATGCTAGCTAATCAACTCATATACTGTACCTTCATGTAACAACTGCACTACTGTGTGTACACACACTAGATCCCCAGTGGTCGATGGATCAAGGATGAGAATTCCATAACCATCAGGTTAATCACAGAAGTTTTTAGTGGTATTTCTTTCCATGTATTACAAGAATGAGTAACTTTAACTTATAAAGACAACAGCAAGAGCAAGTTCGATCCAAAGATTGATCTAGAACAGAGGTCAGAAAGTGGTCTATATAGACCCCCAGGGGTCTATTTAACATAAGCGGGGGTCGATATGAGCCAGGGGGTTGAATGGGGGTCGATCCGAACCTGAAGGATCGATTGGTCGAAGGATTATCAGTATTTTTCAGATATGTGACAATTAGAAATAAAAGAAGAAGACTTGGAAATATATACAGGTAATCTTCAAAAATTGAGCGACGATTTTAAACTGCGTTTTGTTGATTTGGAAAACATTGACATCCCTGATTGGATTATTGTGCCATTTTCTGCTCAAATTGAAAACGTGGACATCAACCTGCAAGATGAGCTTGCTGAATTATTATGGGGATTTGAAGCAAAGACGCTTTTTAAAAATTTAACAATAAGCAAATTTTGAACAAATATAAATATAATGCAAAAATATGTAAAACTTAACGAAATAGCTTAGCCATTTATGATAGCATTTCCAAGTTCCTATATGGTTGAAGCCGGTTTCAGTCACGTAAATTCAATCTTAACTAA
>NC_092209.1:77248136-77285730 GCF_043381705.1 Parasteatoda tepidariorum
AATCTATCGTCAGTAAGTATTAAAATATCGAATAAATGTAATTATATCCACAAATAAATTCATATCAAATCGAATATAATAAATATTTCGGACATTCACCAAAGCGACTATGTGATTGTCAACATTCACCGGTGAAAATCAACAACCACCGATTTCGCTCATTCACGGTAACATATATTTATATATTTTAAGGATATTTTTCGTGCTTCCATTTTGACTTTTTTTAGAACTTGAAATTTCATTTTTACTTAATGTTAAAGGTATTTATTCCATAAATAGATTGAATGTTAATTAATAATGTGATTTCTGCTTAATATTTATTTCAAAACCAGAAATTTTTGTCTGAAACTGAACCAAACCTATTTCAATCTTATGCTTTAAAATGCTTCAGGATAATTATTTTTTCAAAATTGTGTTATCTTGCACAGTAGGCATGTTCTATAAAACTGTTCATAATTTATTCAAAATAATAAATATATTTTGTTTAAACAATTGAAGCTCCACATTGTTCTTAACACAATCATGTCAATGTAGCAATTAAATAACATTATATCATTTTTATATTATTAGAGTTTTTGAAAAATATTAGTTTCAATAAAAGCCAGCTTTAATTAATTTTAGCGAGTTTTTTTTTTTAAGTGGTTTATAAAAAAATAAAATTAAAAACTTAATGACTTTTTTTTGGTCTGCCTATAATCTAATAATTCTGGTACAAATATGCATGCCACCTATATTTTAATTGTTAATACTTATTTACTTTTTCTTATTACATGATATTTTAGTACCATTTATTGCTTATGAATAGTTTTATAAGTTGCTTGTTTAATGTTTCTTTGTGTATTCTTCATCCAAATAGCACTCATCATTAAAAATATATACAAGGTATCGGCTACATTTTAGATTTTCAAATTCATGACATTTCATGATTTTCCATGACTAGTTTCAAGAATGTTTCATGGCTAAACGAAGTTACTATTTTCTGCGACAAAAACTACTATTTTCTCCGAAATGATAGGTATAGCGAAAACTGTTATACTCTGCATCTTCATATTTATAGATTTTAAAAACAGAGTAAAGAAAGAGTTGAAACAATAAAATAGCTGAAAAAAATACAAAAGCAAACATTTTGTTTCCCTTTTTTTTCCTGCAGAATTATATTCTAAAGATACTTTTCTTGTTCATGAGAAAGGAAAGAAATACTCCTGATTTTTCTGTTCTCATTTTGGAATAAAAAAAATTCACCAATGACTGGTTTGCTTCAATTAGAACTTTAAATTGATCAAATTAAAAAAAATAATAATAAAAATTCTTAAATCACAGAAGTTTAAAAGACAATTCGCCCTAGAAATGATGTTTTTTTATTTCATTTTTCGAAAGAACATCATAATCTTTAAGGAACATGATAAAATCATTTTATATTCTAATAAAATATGAGGGAGTGGTGATTTTGTTAGGAATTCAGATATTTGGAACAGGATGAAATTGGAGAGGGGGATTCCATTTTAAAAATTAGATTTTTCGGAGACCTAAATTTATGACTTTCCATGATTTTTTTAAGAAAGATAGTAAAAATCATGACATTTCATGACAAATTTTGTTCAATACTGAAATTCATGACTTTCCATGATTTTTCATGACTTTCCAGGTGCGTGGATACGTTGTATATAGTCTTTTATCAATGCCCATCAAGTTCATTATTTTTTATTACATAACCTTTGGTCTCCAATAAATGAGCAATTTGCAATCTTCCTCATAGATAGAGTAATATCACAAATACACATTTTTTTTCTTTTTCGCTTTTGTAAAAAGTGATATGCTAGCTAATCAATTCTTATACTGTACCTTCATGAAACAACTGCACTACAGTGTGCATACACACTAGATCCCTAGTGGTAGATGGATCAAGGATGAGAATTCTATAACCATCAGGTTAACCACAGAAGATTTTAGTGGTTTTTCTTTCCATGTATTACAAGAATGGGCAACTTTAACTTATAAAGATCACAGCAAGAGCAAGTTTGATCCAAAGATTGATCTAGAAGTTCTCTTGCTTTCTCAGTTAAGTTTAAAATTACAAGACCATGGAGTTTATTGATTCAACTACAAATCTCATGTACGGCAACTGTACAGTTTAATTCTTAAGTTAAATATCTAAATTGTAAGAAATTTACACTGGTATGATAAAATATATATATATATTTTCAGATAGTAAAGATTTTTTCTAATGACAATAAATTAATGAATCAATTAAATCTATATAATCTAAGTTGAAGAAAGTTGAGATGAGTAAAAACTATTTATTGCAGGGATGCACAATCATTTTTAGGCAATAGACCACAAAAACTACAAAGTACAGTATTATAGGCCTACAATAACATAATGCCTTGATTATAAAAAATGTGATGAATATTTAGATTTATTTGAAAATAAAATAAATGAGTTAGAAATGTATAATTAATCTTTTTGATTTGTGCAGATAATAAAAATATTTATAGTAAATAATTTTAATCAAATATACTTATTAGATTGTAAAGCAAATTATCATAAATTTATAGGTATACAACAAAAGAGTAACGAAATTTTCATTTTAAAGTTAACTTTCACTATTATTCAGAAAACAAAATATGTTACTAATATAGTATCAGATTAATATGATGACTTTAACTATAATTTTGAATCTAAAATTTTCTTTGTTTATCTCATCAAAATTTTCTTTTATTTATTTGTGTTTAGTTGATTAATTGGAGATATTTCCATATCGCGATCTGCCCCGCCAACTACGATCGCCATGGCACCAAATTGATTTTAAACAGGAAATATTTTTTTAAAAATAATGTCGAGGTTTTCCTTCAATCCAACAAGTTATATCCTTCAAGTTGGTCCCCTTCTGTGATGTTTCTGTTTGGTTTCTCGCAGGCTGCTGCCAGGAAGTTGCCAAGACTTGGAGATTATTCTGCTACAGATCACGATACGGAAATCTCTCCGATTAATTTATTTTTACTATGTTATTCACTCAGTTGAAGAATCATAAATAAACATATGTAATTACAAAAAACATTTTATAAATATAACTATTAATAATTAGACACGATTATGAAAATTGGTGATTAAAGATTTGAAAGCCACTTACGAAAATCTGATAATTTAACATTATAGAATGAATAATAAATCAAAATCAAACGTACCTTGTATACTTTACCAAAGGCTCCATCTCCTAATTCTCCTACTAATTCCCAGAAATCATCTGGATTTTCACTGAATCGAATATTGTTATACACTTTTTTTCGTTTGCCTTCTAAACCAGAAATATTCCCTATATTAAAAATTTTCTTAAAATTACTAAAAAAAGACATTGTTATTAATATCTTTCACGCTACAAAAAGTTTGGTGTGGTCTAATTTTAATACATAAATGAAGTTTAGCAAGTGCATTGTCACTTAAAATAAAAATATTATAATATATAATGTTTTTTAAGACAGTAAAAAAACAAAAACATAAACTGAAAAGTCTAATTCACATAATGAAACAATTTGTTGACATTCGTCAAAAGTTTATTGTCAAAATATCTTTGCCGTTTTTATTTTAGTTATTTTCCGCTGTCACTTCCGGCACACCATCTACTTTTTGACCCCTGTTTCTCTGCAATCTCACCTCACTTTCCTGCAATTTCCATATCCGTAAACTTGAATTTTTATTCTTCTAGAGAACAGAAATGGAGAGTTTGGAACGTAAACAGTAATGAAGTTTCGGATTTGTCATTTGTTATGAACTCCAATTTGCTCTGCTCTTAAAGTTTATTGATTAAGGCGTCTCTTGTTAGCTTAAATTTGTTTCATCTGAACTTTATTATTAAAATTCACAATGCCTATGTATGAAACTCTTGCTGTTGCTGAAAAACATTCTGTCATTCTAGACATTGGAACCGCTTACACTAAGTATAAATTTCTTAAATTTATTATTCAAAATGCAATTCTTCAGAACACTTTTGTATGAATCGATGTATATGTTAATATTAAAATATTTTTGCGCATCCTTGCTGATGACCATCTTTACTGAAATTGAATAAATAGGCTTTGTTATACGAACCTACGTGAACATAATGTAAGCGGAATCAAAGATGAATACTTTCAAAATAAATTCCCATTTACTGCTAGGAAATTTCCCACTCTCTTCAGGAAATATTCAGAATACGGGTAACAGACCATACACCAAATAAATAAAAAATTAATGTATAAAGTTGCATGAAAAATAATGTATGTAATATGCAAAAAATCATTCTGTTTTTTGGTGAAGAGTCTGCATTGAACTTTTTTTTTACTCATTGTTGTTTAATTTTATATCCCTATATATTGTAAAATTTTTGCATACACTATCCGAATTTCTGTTAAGAACTCTGATATATCAGCATGATTTCCTGACCTACTCTAAAATAATCCCCAATTTTTGATGACATCTAGACAGTAGCTCTCTAAAACTGAGAAAAAAATCATTACAGCAAGGGACAAGCTCAAATAGTATAACTTATAACCACATCATGGGCAAACTTTCACTTTTTTTTTTAAGCAAGTGTAAAAACTGTGAGACGATTGAAGTTGGCGCAATAAAGTACGAATATGGAAATTATTCCCATATTTGAGTTGTGCATTTATTTTGATCAAAAGTATTTTTTATGTTTTTAAAATGGCCATAATCTTGTAGAATTATAAAAAATAAAAAACTCTTGTTTATGTCTTATATCTAGAAAAACTATGAATATTGGTAATTTATGCTCCTTTGAAATGCATGAAATTAAGATTCATACTTTCCATTTTCCCGTTTTTAATTATTTAACTTGTTACATGGGATCAGAAAGCAGTTTCTTGTATGTTTTGGAAAACATTAACTTTTTGGTGTTTTTATGATTCGGAGATATGTTGACCATTTCAAAAAATTAAATCTTTTCAGCAGTTATGCATTGATAAAGCCTACCAATGGTCCGTAAACCAAATAAACTTTAAGGTATAGTTTTTGTAAACATGTCCATTCTTCCAAATTAAATATATAGGCTACGTATACTATTCTTTTTCCCAAGCACTATAGCCTTGCATTGGAGCTTTCTCTATTTGTTTCCTGTAAGTAGGGAGGTTCAAGGAAAAAGTAGGCCATCTCTCTACTACCGTGATTCTGAAATCTTCCTCGTAGTAGTGAACCCATCTTTTGTATGGTGGATCCTTTCTTGTTATATACAATTTTGTAAATGTTATTTTTTGGTGGGATATCAGATATTGTCTTATATTATAAAATTTTTATTTTTTTAGGATTGGATTTGCTAGAGAAACTGGACCAAGGTATATAATTCCTTCTGAAGTGAAACATCCACAGAATCGCAATGTAAGCTACGTTAGAGGAACCTTAATAATAATGCCATAAAATGTATTATAATAATTTACTTTATATGTTTTGTCTATATCTCAGTGGAAGAACTTAGAATAGTGAAGATCATTTCTTGAAATGTTTAGTGAATATATTAGGAAATATTTATGAACAAAAATTAAAATTTTAAATTTTGTGTTGAGTTTTTCAAACATGGGCATTTTTAGAAATTTTTTTATATATTTTTAAATTTTTTTTTCTAAGTTTTATTTTAGAAGAAAAAATGGTACTTTTCCATTTCACTGGCAATAAACTTGCTAATGCAAAGTCATCAAACCCTAGTAAATTTAACTGTGTTTTATTTAATTATTATTTTTTAGGTCGCAAAATAAAAATGTCAGAAATAGTTGACTTCTTTCTTTGCTTAAAAGTTATTTAGAATGGCTTCTTAAAACCTGGTTGGGCAACATATCATAATATTACAGTTCAATATCACCCGGCACTAACGTAGATTTATATTTTTATTTTTTTTCAGGTTGTTAAAGTTTGGGAGTATGAGTCAGATAAGGAATTGTTCATTATTTTAAAAGAATTTCTGCACACTCTATATTTTCGGTAATTAGTTGCTTCTGTTTCAATTCCTTTGCTTATTTTTAATTACACCCATAGTATTTTCTTTTAATATTTTTCATAAATATTTTTTCAGCTATTTATGTGTGAATCCAAAAGATAGGCGTGTTGTTATTGTTGAATCTGTTCTATGCCCTACTATTTTTAGAAACACTCTTGCAGAGGTTCTGTTCATTCACTTTGAGGTAATTATTTTATTTCTCATTTGTTTATTACACATGATAGACAAATAATTATAGTTTGTTATTATATAACTTATGGATCTTTTGTTATATTTTTCAATTCATTAGACAAAAAAAATCTCCAGTCAAAACCTATTTTATTTAATAACCATCTTTGAACACCGACCCAATTTCAATTTATGACTACAGAAGTTCAACTCCCTAGCCTTGTAATTTCGAACTCAATCCAGAGAAAAAGAGAATTCCTGTATCAAGTATTTGAACAAATTAACCTTCATATAGGAATTTTTGACGCAACTAATCTGCATATGGCATTTGCCTTTCATGGAGAAGAAAACCACAATAATTTCTACTGTTAGCCTGATGGCAAGGGGATTTTAACTCATGATAATCATTTTTCCACTGAGGACATTTTACGTCAACACAGCTGTCAGTGCGAATCAGGTGCAGAATTTGTATGAACCAACTATTGCTGGCATTCAAACCTGAGTCACCACATTACGAGGCAAGCAGGGCCGGATTAACCTATAGGCACACTAGGCACGTGTCTAGGGCCTACGAAATTCAGGGGCCTACGAAAAACATGGGAGAAAAAATTTTTTAAAAAAAAAATGAAACGTAGTGGAATCAGAAAAACAGTTTTGTTTTTCTGATTCCACTGCGTTTGATTTTTTTTTCTTTTCACGATAAATTTCACACTCAATAAATTCTTTTTATTCATAAATTTTATCATTAGGTTTTTTTTTATTTTGAAATTCTGTTGATCTTGCCTTGTTCCGGGTTTTAATATTTATGCTAGTGCCTTTTTTAACTATCGTTTCGGTTCGATAATTTTCAAGTGTTTTGATTTAGATTAATAAGTTTTCCTTTTATTTTATNGTTTCAAAATATGCACATTTCTGCAAAGATCCCCCTCCTTCTCTTAATAATAAATATTTTGAGTTACTTTCTTTTTCTTTGATATGAAAATATTGTAAGCTTTTGTTTAATTGTTTCACATTTACTGTAAACATTATAATTGATTATAGGAAACTATATCTAATGTTGCCCTTACAGATGGGGTAATTATTGATCAATGGGGTAATTCCTGGTCTATGTCATTTCTTTTTATAAATAATACTAAAAATAGCTAATAAATAGCTGATTGTCTTTTCTTAAATACCAGTTCATATTTATTAAGTGGAACAACTATTAAATATATTTTAACTGTAATCACAAAATTTGTTTTTAACTGTGTACAAGTCAAATATGTTTTGATTTGCACCATTTCTGGTTTGTCTAACCTTGCTGTTATCTTAATTTTATGTGTGTACATTGTTAGAATAATTTTTAAGTTTATAAATTAGCCTAATATAAATATGGTGAGTAATTATGAGCCTAAAAAGGATACTAAGCTTCTAGAAAGGAAAATTAGTGAAATTTTTTTAATGATTGAAAATGAGAATTTCAGTGTGAGAGCTGCTTCCAGAGCTGTTGACATACCTTACTTAACTTTACACTCTCACTTAATGAAGTTACAAAATCCAGCAAACGAAACCCATGTGGGAACTCTTTCTTGTGTTCAAACAGAACATGAGAATGAACAGAACATCTGCTTGCCTAAAATGTATAACATGATGCAAAGATTTTTGGAAAATTTAAAGTGTTAATCTTTATTCTTGCTTTTTAAATGAATCGTTTTATTAGCTGGTTAAACATATCTTTTTGGTTTATTTGTTTGATCTTGATGTCTTATTTGTTAATTACCACTGTATAATTATTTTTAAACAGCCCCTTTATGATTAAAACTGGTGATCAATAATTAGCCCAGAAGTGATCAGGAATTATCCCAGAAAGGATCAAGAGAAGGGGTAATTCCTGATCACTAAAAATTTAAAATCTTTTAAATTCTAAATAGATTTTCAAACAAAAGAAAGTGGCATAGGACTCATTTCATATAGCCTCAAACTTCCCATAAATATTAAAATTCTATCTGGAATAGTTTTTTCACAAAATAGATGTTTGCATTTTTTGATCAGGAATTACCCCAAGTCACCCTATTTTAGGAAATATCATGAAGTTTTTGTGCAAATTTTGCCAAGAAACTAGACACTTAAAAGGAAATAAAATGAATGCAATTTTTAATTTTAAGTAAATGTTTTAATGACTTAACTGATAATTATCATTTAAATATAAATTGTCTTAATCACATAATTATTGATATTTGTTTATCATGCATATTTATTATTATATTTATAGTTATTGTTTTGATTTTCAATATGTTTCATGTTCATTTATTATGCTTTCTTATTCATTATGATGCATTGTGTTTACATATTCATTTTAATCTTTCTGGTTTAATGTATATTTGAGTATAAGATAAGACTTCGCTACTTTTCTACTTGGCACAATACTTTTGGCTTTTAAATCAAGGTATGAAATTTCTGTTCTTAAGGTACTTGCTAGACTAAAAATTTTGCTTGCCACTGATCAGGTTTTAAAATGTTAACAGGTGTAATGACCACAATAATAAAGTAATAAAGAAACTAAAAAATTTAAACATATTTACTAGCGGAAAAAATAATATTAACTTCAAATAAGGTTGCAATTGTTGCAGTGTAATTCACATACCATTAGAGGTCATTAAAATAAATAACAAAAATTTCATAAAAGTTTCCACACTTTTAACACTTTATGTCTGTATACTGCTACATTTTGGGGTTAAAATATCATTCGTCATTTTCAACCCTAGAATCAAGCTCTATTAAGAAAGAGGTTTATAAGTTTTGCTGTAGTTGCTTTCCGATGTATAGCATGTAAACGAGACTTTCTATATTTTATGTCTTATATATTATTTGTCAATTGCAACCCTAGGGTCAAACACTCTTACAGGAATGGCTTATATGGTTTGCTGTCGTTGCTTTCTGGTGTATAGCATGTAAACTGAAACTCTCAACTCTATGGTAATTTGATTAGAAATGCAACATTTTACAAGACAAAACTTATTCATAAATCCTAAATATTAGGTGGCCAATGGCAAGCCGAAATTCAACACCCTGCTTAACGATTTAATGAATGTAATTTTGTGCTCTGTATTCAGTGATATTTCAAGTTATTTAATAAAAAGATTTTAATATTTTTTAATCAAGAAACAATGCCTCACTGTGAAATTGATATTAATCAAAGAACTCAATAGAAAGTGTTGTGTTAAATTACTTTTTTCTTGTATGTTTTATGTGACCAAGTTTTATTAGATTATCATTAGAGCGATGCTATTAAATCAAATAATGTGCTGCATAGTTTATTGAGTAATTCCACTATTTACAAAGGTCATATTTTCTGTCTTTAAAAGCCTATAACTCAGTTATTAAAACTAATAAAAATTCTAATAATCTTTGTTAAAATAACTCTTTGGGCCATTTACACATATTTCAATTTTTAATAAAAATTTAAAAAATCTTTACTAATTAGAAAAATGGGTACTATGGATGAAACTAATTATGTTATTTCTATATGTATAAATATCTAACTCAATATTTTACTAAATTACTAGAACTTCTTGATTTTTTTTATTGAGTTGTGTGAGTTTTTATTGAGTTGAATGCATTTGATCTGCAAATATGACATTAATAAATAATATCGAAGTCACTAATTGAGTACTGTCGTATTCAGAGACATCTTGAATTTAAAGCTACATTTACCATTGCAGATTCCATCTCTTGTATATGTTCCATCCCATTTGATGGCACTATTTACTCTGGGAATTTCTTCAGCTTTAGTAATGGACGTTGGCTATAGTGAAACATCTGTACTTCCTGTATCTTTTGCTAAATTATTTGGTTTTCATTTTCTTTTGACTGTGTATCTAAACTGTACGGGATTTTCCTAATGTTTCTGTAAATCTAACTTATATACTTAGCTCACAGCTATTTTGAATTTATTGTGTATTGAGAGTGAAGAATATCTTTCTCATCTACAAAATGCAACTGGTGAATAATTTACATACAAAAAATTAACATAATTTTAGGTAGCTATAAACTGAAAAAGGTTGCTATAAATAATTTGTTAATGCCAATTAGGGGCAATAGTTATCTATAAACTTAAAATAGTTAGCTATAAATTTTAATGGCTAACTATAAAATAATAATCAAAAATATTTAACCACTTAAGAATTTTAATTATTGTTGAATACGAAACTTATAACTTAAGCTTTGTTTAGAATATATCCACCATCATTAAGATTGTACTTTAGTGTTCAAATATTTTTTTTAATTTTATTTATTCAATTTATTGTTTATAGTGTCAAAAAAGATGTTCATTGTTTTTTTCTGCTCTTGTGTTTTGCATCTATTTTTTTAATATCAACATTTTATCAATTGGTATTTTTTCATTAGTGAAATTATACTAAATCAAAATTAAAAAACTTGTTTACTATAATATTTTATGGTTGCAAAATTTTGTACCAGGATAGATATAATTAGTAGTTAACTTAATCTTTTACTTAATGTTATACTTTTCCCTGTAGTATTATTTAAAATTAACTAGTGTTAGTTTTTGTTAATTTGCATTCAAATGTATGCCTTAACATAAAAACGATTTATGCTGGAGTTCCTATACTGAACACTTGTGAAAGTCTTCTTGTTGGAGGGAAATTAATTCACAAGTAAAATTTTTTCATAATTTTTTCCTCTGAAACCTTTAATTTCTCTCTCATTCAAAAGTTTCATGGTTATTTGATGCTATATCTTGTTTGCAGTGTTCAAGAATTTTTATTTTCCCACCATAAAAGCTCTGTTTTTGCAAGGAATATTTTTGCACTTAATGTTATTAGAAATTTCCAATAATAGTGTATTAATAATTCATTTGATTGCTTGTTCTTCTTTTTAATTGTAAAAAAATCTATTTTATTCAGAATTCATTAAGAATTATTATAATTAAAACTTTTTTAATTTAAAATTGCCTTGATAAGTACAAAAATGAATATTTTCAGCAACATAACTTTAACAAATATAAAAACATCAAAAAATAAATTATGTTTATAAGTTGCATACAGAATAAAAAGAAATATTTACTTAATGGTTGTAGTTTCAACAATTCATTTTATGGCATTAAACAATGTTAATATGTTTATATAATTAAAATTACAATATTTTATATATTAATAATACATCTACAATAATATATTAATAATACATCTTTAAATGTTAAGTGGCAATGATGTTAAAATTTTCTCAATTTGTGGATTTTGAAGAAAATACAACGTATTGTGTTTATTTATTATTATTATTATGTTTATTTTTATTATTATTAAAATCTGTTTAATGATCCATATTTCCGTTCTATTATAAATTATTCATCATTGTAGGTATTTTTTAAAGTTAATTTGGGCTCCGTATTATTAGCCTTGTTATTTTATATTTTCTTTAATGTAAAATATGAAATTTTCATATAATTGCGAAACAGCTAAATGTATTGGTATATTTGTAAATTATTTTAAAAAAATTGCCTTCAAATATAAAATTTATTTAAATTGATATGTGTAGAATTTGAACAAAATGTTCTAAGAAATTCATAGTTTTTGATTTATAATAACTATATTTAGGAGAATTAAAGAAGAATTGGAGAAAAAAGGTCTTGTAAAATGTGAAAACTCTGAAGAAACAAGACTAACTGGTATGTTTTATACAAAAGTTTTTATTTTTGATTTAAAACTTTATTTATTAATTTAATTACTTTTCTTCAAATACTTTTCAGATCCACTAGAGGAATCAGTTGTTGAAGATATCAAAGGTAAATTATCAAACTAATTTTGCGGCAATCATCCCACAAATGACAATTTTTTTGCTCTAATTTAATTATGATATAAAAAATTGAATTCATTGTTGTAATTGAAAAGTTCAACTGAGTAAAATTTACTTGCTAGCGAGAATAATCTTTGTTGACTGACTACTGACTTTCTCTAATTTTATAGCGAAACTAAACAGTAAACATGCATTTTGTTTAACTAAAATGAAATGTTAATGTTCAAAATGGCTCTAACAGATTCAGAAACATTTTTTCCCTTTTAAGTGTTTACTCATTCTGCATTATGGGAATTTCCAAAATTATATATTTTTTTGATATTTTCTTTTTAAAAAATTTTATTTGTGAACTGGTGGAATTCTAAAGCTGATTAATATTGTAATTATTGAGATGTTTCTTTATGGTTTATCAAGTCTTCAATAAAAGACTTTCTAAAAACTGTAAAAAGCTCTTCACTTTAAAATGTAAATAATTTAATCATTATCAATCACTCAATATATTCATCAATAAATCAATTTTAATGAAAGTTTTTATCATTTTAAAGCAAAGTAATTTTTCTATACTGAACATGATTATTTCTTTAATAAACAAAGTTTACAAATATGCCAGTAAGGAATAAAATCAACAAATCTGCCATGAAAAATGTGTGCTATAAGAACAGAATGGCCACTGAACATTGAAAAATTTGAAAGTTTTTATCAATTTGAGAAAATTTGGGAAATATGAGGGAATTTAATTAAAGCACTAAACGTTATGAAAAATAAATTTGTTTTAGGAACCTAAAACTAATAACTATTTCCTAAACAATCGGTTATGTAGTACCTTTTTTGAGTCAAAATTATTTAGTTTCAATTTTATTTGCAAGTATAAGTGTTTTGTAATATATTTTTAGATTTTAATCATAAGAATAAGGCTAAACTGAAAAATTAATAATAAAAATAATGCCACTTGCTATAGAAATCAGGAAAACTCGATGAAATTAGTTTGGAAAAATCAGGGAATTTTTCCCCCCTGAGAACAGGTCACCCTGTCGAAGCCACTTAAATTTTTATTATATTCACTTGCATAAAAACTTCATTTTGTAAACGCTTTATTCTTTAACTAGGAGCTAAATCCCCTAACCGTTGCTGCTCACCAACCACTTACGATTGCTTTGCAATAATTGCTTCTTGATATATATAAAACAATTTTTCTACGAAAATCAAAATTATTCTCTTAAAATAAGTGTACTACAAAAAATTCTGTTAGTTTTTATTTGTGCCCCCACTTCCCATCTCTAAACATTTCCCCAATGATTTAATTAAGTTGATGAACATAAATAGTTTTTCTTAGCAATAATTTTTTTAAATGACTTTTCAAATTAAAGGTATATTGTTATTACAACTCAGGTGAGTGCACAATCGCAAGTTAATATTTTAGTTTACGAAATAGACTGATATATTGAATTTGTGGGAGCATCATATTTTGCATGAAATTTATGGAATCTCTTAATCATTTTGTAATTCTATACTATATTAATGCAATTTTCACCAAAAAATATTAGTTGCAAAAGGTTTAATAAATTTAGATACCAAGTTTATCTTATAATTTAACGTATTAAATTAATATCAGGGAATTGCATTATAATAAAGAAACAGCTCTTTTAGTTTTAAATACTAAAAGAAAATACAAATATTTTTAATTCTAAATAGAAAAAACTTCTTTGAAAAAAGCGCGCTAAAAAGCAGCAGAAATTTCAGAAAAAAGTAACTATAAATAAAACGAAGGAAATAAAAATAAAAATATGACCACCGAAGCCGACTTTTAGTTTTAAATTCTTAATTTAAAAAACAATCATAATCTCAAAAATATAATAATAGATGATTAGGATAAGAAAAATAACTATTGCAAGTTAGAGATACAAAATCCTTATTGAAAACTGATGCCTTTATGACTTTTATTAATTTTATCACGACAAACACCAAAAAAAATGTGTGGAAATTGATGTGATTTTCTAACTAATAAAAATATATCAACAACAATGGAAAACTGTGTTAGACCATTCCATTCTTATGTTATATAGTATATATAATATATTGTTATCTAATATATAATATGTTATATAATTTATAGCTCGTATTTGAAAAGGTTCATAAAAGTAACAATAATTTCTGATTTAATAATGTTCCTATTTCTGATTGACTGATTAATGCATTTGAGGTGTAAGAATTTCATATCAACGATTTTATTGGATCTTTCAATACCATCATTTAATTATGTATATAAATATTCTTTAATATATTGTTTCTATTTTTAAAAAAAATTTAATTGGTGAAACACTTTATTTTTTAGTGAGAACTTGCTTTGTAACTCCCCGCTCTAGAGGTTTAATTCTACAAGCTCATGAAAATAGAAACCGAACGAAAGGTGGCACTGCTTCTCCTGATCCTGGGGTAATATTTTGTTTTGTGTTCATTACAGAAACTTATTATTTTCACTGCTCTGCAATGACTATATTTCATCAAATAGGCACATTTAAAAGCATAAAATGTTTTTGTTTGTTTTTTCCACTTCAGATTGACACATCGTACATTTCCAAATATAAACCAAGAATTTTTAGAAAAATTTATCAAGTTAAAGTTAGAGGTTCAACTTATAATCAAATCTACTAACTTTGAAGAATAACAGGAGGAAATACTTATTTCGCCATATATAACAGGAGAAATACTTTCAAAAACAACTTCTCCGAAAGAAATACTTCCTTTGTTGAGCATTAGCGATATTCAGTAAATATCACGAAACAAACATAAAAATACGTAAAATAATAGTTAAAAACAAAATGCCTAAATATAAAAATTGAAAAGGAAACACATAAAAAGAACAATTTGAAAGGAATACTATAACTTTTTAATCTTCTAATTGTGAATTTTGAAAGTCCATACAACTTTTATCCACCGTTCAACTGGTACTAGCTCTACCATTGCTCCAAGCCAGCGCATACATTTTTTTTTCCAAACATAGCAGGTCTTGTTTTTTTACATTGACTTATAATACAAGTTTTGAATTTTGGGTTAATTTTCAAATTAAAAACGTACTCTTCGGCTTATACAGGGATGAACTTACATTCAGAAATATTGGGTAATTCTTTTCTTTGCCACAAATTAAAATATTTGCTTCAGATTTTGTGTAAATACTGTAAATAATGTGATTTTTTGTGGTAACATTTGAGGAGTTATTGCAGCTGAGACCTAAGATTGATGAAAATTTAGCCTATTTCTTTATTTATTATATTTTTATGTTTTATTTTATTTGGCTTTTTTTTAATTTATCTTCTGCTGAACTCAAACCAAAAAACAAAAAAAATAATAACCAACCAACCAAACAAATTTTTTTTTTGTTGCAACCAAAAAAAAAAAAAAAATTTCCCTTATAAAAGTTTTAAACTTATTAAGTTACAAGTCTTTACGAGAGTATTCTTTTATTTTATGTTAGGCTTTCTAAGATAAGCTTTGAAATGTAAAAAAAGTAAATGGGATTATCCTTCTGAAACTATATGATTTGATAACTTACTACTTACTTTTTCAAATCATTGTAAAATAATTTTAATTAATTCAGTCAAACAGGGTGAATTTTTGAATTGAGTTGCAATTACCTACTATAAAGATACTATGGCATTCACTTATGCAATGTCTACACAAAAATATGTGAGCCTAAAGTTGAGAGAAATTTGTTTTTATCCTAATTTATGTCTCAATTAAAACACTATATTGAAGTACAGTAGAACCCTGAATTATCTGACGCCTGCATCACTTCGGCTAACTGACACCCTTTTTTATGCTCAATAAAAAGATACAAAAAATCATTGCTGTTACTTCTGTTGTAATCAAATTTCTATTTGGACGATTGATTCAAAATATGGCTACTAATAGAGAATGATTTAACAGAAATCAAAAGTGCATAAATTTTTGATGATATAATATGGTGATTTGTAATCGAAAAATAAAGCACAAATATTTTTTCTCTAAAACTTCATCATAGCTACTACTTATTTTGAGTAATTTTACCCATAGTTCAGTGTTTATAGATTGAAACACTGATTTAAAAGTGTCGATTATCTGGAGATTTCTATTTTCCGACATACCTCTGGTTCCGAGAGTATCAGTTAATTGGGATTCTACTGTACTTAGCTTCTTTGTGCGAAGTTTGGTATAATTTAATTTGATAGATTTAATAACTTTTGTCCTTAATTTGTTTTAATATTGTACTGGGGTTCAAAATTTTCTTAACACCTGGGATTTATATAAGCTTGTGAATTTTTATTAAAATATTGAAGCCGTCAAACTATCAAAGACATATTTTATATTTATGTTTTTATATTTTAGTTGGAAGTGCTTAATCCTCCACCTGATGTTAAATATCCTCTAAGTAGTGATAAAATGATGACCGTACCTGGAACTTTAAGGTTAGCTTTAATTTGTGAGAATTTCTTTGCCTATATTTATTATTTTGATGTTTGGTTGCAAATTATGTGTTTTATCAAATTAAAAACTTTTTAAAATGTTATAAATTCATAATTGTAAGAGTTACGCGATTTTTATTAATTGCATCCCACTTACTCGTAAACCTTCTTAACATAAAGGCTATCCTCACTCAAATTATAATTTCAATTTGAAAATATTAAGGCAAAGATATCTATCGACTAAAATATATAATTCTGAATAAAGCTGACTGATTTTATACATTGATAAAATTCGAGTCTTTCTCAATGTGGTTATACATTTAGTCAGCGATAAATCTTCCTTCATCAGTTATTTGTGATACATTTTCCTGGAAGAATAGAGCTCAATTCTCATAATGAGAACCATAATGTATTTTCTCTTTATTTCATTTAATGCTTTTCATAATAAGTAAAAATCAATTAATATCTTTTTTATTTATCAACCTTGGCATGTGAGCAGAAATCAATCAATTTTTAGATAACTTCAGCCTAGATTTTAAAAAAAAATTTGCAGTGCTCTAATTTTATAAAATTCTCATTTTTGATTCTCACCTCTACAACGTTTTAAATTAAAAAACTAAGAACAGAAGAAAAACCCTTTAAACAAACATTTGGTAATAATTTATTATAATTTATAGTAAATGCATGGAGTAATTTAAATTAAGTAAATTTTAAAACTTGTACTTAATCCATGTATTTTGTCTTAATAATTGTTATTTTCAGAGAATGGGCTGCTGAACTCTTATTTGAACCAGATGATGATGATAAATCAATAGCTACATTGATTTTGGATTGTCTATTAAGAGTAATTATTTTATATTTATTTAAATTATTTTATCTATTTAAAATCAGTAAAATTTTCTTTTTACTATTTATAAAAAATTACATGAAGAATAAATTGTATTAGTAATAAATTAATTTGTATTTAATTATGAAATATTTGTGTTTGTATGTGATTTTGTCTTCAAATAAAACTACCTAAATTAAAATATAAGATCTTAACTTTCAGTTTTTAATTAAGAAACAAAATTTAACAAAAGTATATTTGATCGTATTTGAAAAAAAAATCTCTTCTTTCAGTTTTGTTTGTATGTTAAAAAATTTTTAAAGAAAATAGGGTCTTTTTCTTTCTTTTTTTGTAGTCAAACTAATAGACTTATTGTAGTTAATGTTTCAGTTTTAAAAAGTAATTTATATTTAAGAAAATTGGCTTCAAAAGAAGCTTATAAATTTCTTAGTCTCATTTTTTATATCACAGAACAAAATTTTTTATTTCTTTGATCGAACTTTTTTTGGGTGATATTGATTATTCAAATTGACAGTTTAGTGTGCATTCTTTACAGTCATCAATTATAATAGAATTTTATGTTATATTAACGAATATTCAAATATTTTTAGCATAAAACATAATTTGTTTTTATAACCTAGTCTGCAAATAATTATTTTTTGTGATATTCATTTATTTTTTGTTGAAAATACCCTTTTCTTACCCATGAAAATGCACATCAAAATGGTAAAAATATTCAAAACTGCTCTTTTTTGAGGAATTAATATATTCTCCTTTAATCATATGTTGTAACTTCATGGAATTCCTTAAATTTAAATTTTTAAAAATAAAGGTTATTCTCAAATTTAGAATTTCATTCAACAGTTTTTAGATTGGTTTTAAAAAATGTATGCTTGTCATTTTTAATATACATTAACTGACATTCAAAAAAAGTATTGCAACTTAGAATTTTAATTTAGATAATTGATTTTTATTAAATAAAAATCTCCAAAGGGTTAAATAAATCTTCAAAAGTCACCCTTCATTTTAATAACACATGCATTATGAATTTGTAAGGGTGGAGTAAAAAGAAAAAAAAATTGAAACGTTTTGAAACGTAATTTGTGCTAAGATCTTTTTTTATTTAAAATTGCTCATTGCTGTCAAATTCATTAAGTGCAAATTAAAATAAATAATAAAAAAAATATTAAACTGAAATACTTTTATAGAATGTAACGTTTCCTGTATTTCCAAATCTTGTAATTTACTATGTGTTTAAATTTTCTTTCCAAGGAAAATTTTTATCGAAAAAAAAATTTTGATAATAAATTTGCTTATGATTGAAATTATTATCATTACTTTTTTTTAATCTCTACACTGACTGCTCATAATTCAGATTATATTTATTAGAGAATTATATTTTAGTCTTATAATTTTCTTCTCCTTAGTGCCCTATAGATACTCGTAAAGAACTAGCGAATAATGTGATAATAATGGGTGGAACATCCATGCTCCCTGGCTTCAAACATTCCTTGCTGACAGAAGTCAAAATGCTATTTGATGATCCTAAATATTCATCTCGATTACCTCTCAAAGAAATCAAGCTTCACACTCCTCCAGCAAAAGAAAATTATGTTGCATGGCTTGGAGGTAAATTCTCTTTACATTTTCTTTATTTAAAAAAGAATTTTGCTTTTTTAAATGCTTTTGTCTATTTTACACGTAAATCTTCCCCTTATAACTTCAATGAGGGAAATGTTTTCATATCTGCCAAGTTTCCTGTTTTTTTAATGAAGACTCCGGTATTTTATGACTGTCTCCTGTTTACCTGTATATTCTCAAATTTCTCTGTATTTGTTGAAGAAAATATTGTTTTTAAATTTTGGCAATAAAATATCAACTGATGGTAAAAATATTTATCTTATTCATCAACGGATAGTGCTATTTGCAGTATGTTGAGTTTTAATAGTTGAGGTAATTATAAATAACAGTTTAGAAAAATCTTCTTTTGATTAGGATTTATAGACATATTTTTTACTCGGCTAAATATAAGTGCTTATATTATTTCCAGTTTTGAATTTCTCTTTTTGACTTACATGATTATGCATGATGTATCAAAACTTTACTCGTAGCCTAAAAAAGATGTCTCTAGTAAAATCTCAATTATTTTATTCCTCCAATGTTGGCAGCTATGCTGTTTTGAAAACTATATTTTGGAATTCTTTTTTTAAAACAAGATCATTTCCTTATTATGATCTTTTTTCAGATCTGTCATAAAGTAGTCCTCAATTAATGAAATATTTCAGTCGTTGAGCATGTATCAGAAACAATTTTGAATTGACTTAAGTATAAGTAAAGCATTAATGCCATGATAAAACTCCCCTTGCCACAAAGTCTAAGGCCACCTACTACTATAGAAATGAAAGACCACCTACTGCTTTGAAATGGCTTATTTCAAGGAAGGGGCTTCTCCATCCCCTGATTATTTTTCTCACGTCGACAAGAGCCCAAACCTGTCTAAGAAATTGATGCAACACCCTACTTGAAATAGTTAAACCTTGTAGTCATAGTCACCGCATTTGTTCCAGACGAGTGGCAAGGGGAGTTCTTACCATAGACAGACTATATTATTGAAAGCGATTTTTGACTTGTTACTTGTGTATAATAATAATGAGTGTCCCAAAATTCAAGCAAGATTTAAATTTTTTGCCATTTGTACTATAATAACAGTGAGAAAGCATACTTGAAAAAGATTAAACATACAGTTTTTATAGTATATTATTTTTTTCCATACAGTAAAAATAAGTTTATTTACTATAGTGAGTCCTAATGAATTAATTAATTTCTTTATTTTTTAGCTTCTGCATTTGGTGCAACTGAAGCAGTACCATCAAGATCTATAACAAAAGATCAGTATCGTCAAAATAAATATATACCAGATTGGTGTGATAAAAAATGGGCNTGTATATTATTTTTTTTTCATACAGTAAAAATAGTTTTATTTATTATAGTGAGTCCTAATGAATTAATTAATTTCTTTATTTTTTAGCTTCTGCATTTGGTGCAACTGAAGCAGTACCATCAAGATCTATAACAAAAGATCAGTATCGTCAAAATAAATATATACCAGATTGGTGTGATAAAAAATGGGCTGAAGATTCTGAAAAATCACTTGTTTAAAAAAAGTCATGTTTGAGATGAAGAAATTTCTCGTGTCCCGAGTGCTGACTCTCTATATTACTTAAATTGTTTGATAGCCTATAATTTTGTTCTTAATGCTTGTAATTTATTTATCTAATAAACACTTTTTTATATATTCTATAGATATTATCTACTTTTTTTCCTGATTTCTTATTTTTTTTTTCTTTTTTGATGTCTACAAATTTTCATAAAAGTTCAAATACTGTTGAAATCTGCATAGTCTAAGACCAGAAACTTTGAAAATTCCAAATTCTTTAATTGTTTACATTTTCACTTTTTTTCATTGATAACTTAATATCTAGAAATGTGGGCTAATATATTTAAAAGAGTGAATTAAATGTAAGTGTAATCAATAACAATTTATGTTTAATATTTAAGCTTTTAATGTTTTCATATGCTTACTTATTAAACTTTTAATCTTTTCATAGTTTTCTTACAACCTGTCACAAAATGTAAAAAATATGATGGATTGAATTATTTACTAAAGTGTGAACTTTTAAAAACTTACGAAACCTTACTACTAAACCTAATACATACTTACAAAAACTTTTTTTAATTAAAAATGTTTAAAATGAATTGCATTGTGTGTGTTTCAATAACAAAATTAAATTTTAATCATTAGAATTGTTTTGTGGGAACTGTTATTTTTAATTCTAAAATCAGCACAGATTTTAGAGAACTTATTGCATTATTTTTTAGTTTCTGTAGAAATAAAAACTTAATTTTTCATTTTATTTTTATAAAACATATGTCATCAACTTTTTTGAAATTTCGCAGATTTCTAACTTTATTTGCAAAAATATTAACTCTAAGGATATATTAACAATTTTTAATTTGTTAAAATAATTAAGCATATACATTTTATTCTACAAATGTGTACATCTATGAATTAATTTTTTTACTCTTCACAATTGTTCTCCATAGGCATACCCTTCAACATTTGAGGTTTTTACAAAATATTTTTTCCAGTGGTAGTGAACTTAAGCAAAAAATTTCAAAGCAAATAAAAATTTTAAAAAAATTTATAAAATTTAAAAGCATAAGGATTTGACTGTTTGACCTTATCTGTTCAAACTATTAACATGGAGTGGTTGACAAAATTCTTCCAATGTTAATTTATAAAAATATTAATATATTACCTTTGCTATAATTTTCTAAAACTGCGGAAAGTCCTTAATAGTATGCCTATAGATCACAATAAAAGTTTTTGAATTTATTACATTCTAAATTCATTTCAAATTATTCATTTTATGACACCATTACAGTTATAATAGAAAAATAAAAATACTCAGACCCTATAACAATAAAACTACAATTTGATAAACAAAATAATAGAATATTTCATAATAAATTAAACATATAGTTACACAATTATTAATTATTTATCAAAAATGCATAAGACATTTGATTTCAAAATCTCCTAAGATCACATTTTTCATAGAATTTCTCACATTCTTTAACTTTCCTCAAACCATTCTGATCAAAAATAGTTCCTTCTCAATTTCTTTTTTAAATCTTCATTGTTTTTCAAGCATAGCTTTCGTTCTTAATAAAAGAAATATATCGAAGTACAGGATAAATACTGAAAAAATATTTTAATTTGCTTTTGTAAAATATTAAAATCAAATTTCAACTCAATCCCTAAAAAAGGCATGTACCATAGTTTCTTTTCTTTATTTTTTCTTTTTGTCAAATATTTGATGGAGCATTTGTTTAGCAGAAACTAATATACACAATTTTTTAATAAAATAAACAACAATTGGAAAAATCAAAGAAAAAATTAAAAAGAATGTAAAAATTTGCTGCATTCTACTTAGGAAGTTATAATTTAATATCACCAAGTTTTAAAAATAATTTTAGATTTCTTCAAAGGATGGCACTGAAAATTGAAAAAAAAAGCTATATATTTCTATTATAGCCACCATTTGTAAAAACAACTTGGAGAAATCTAAGGGCAAATCTAACTCATGCCTGTTCAAATGTTTCAGTTCCAATAATCAGACACACAACAAAAAAAGTTGTTCTTAATTTCTTAGGTCATCTGTGCCTTTTTTTAAAACTAATTTTGAAATTTCTTAAGTAGCACACCCTCGTTTCCAAAGTTAAAACTTGCAAATTTATATTTGTAACGAATCTTCCATTTTCCTTGAATTTTTATATAAAATTGTCGGTAAATTTTGGGGCACCAATAAATTTTTTCGTTTAGGTAAAAATTAGTTTAAAGGAAACAAAAACTCTAAAAAACTTTTCCCTTAGCTTAATTCTTATTGTCTTATAAAATATTTGAAACAAAACGTGTATGCAGTGTGGAAGAGAAAAACGGACCACCTTGAATAACTTTTTAATCTAATGATCGGATTTCTAAGTTTTAGCACTATATCTTAATGGTTCGAGGGCACGACTTAAAATATGCTAATTAATTAGTGCAGACAATACTTTAATTTACGAAATAAGACAAAAACGTACTTTCTCTAAATAAACCTACCTTTTTTCGATATATTCGGATTTCTGACCCCCAAAATATAGGGGGTAATCCCAATTTGGGATGTATGGACTCAATAGTTGATGTCCTTAATGTAAAATTTTACTTTTTGCTTACTTTGCCATTCATCCATGTACCATATTTCCTGACTGCGGCTACCTCCTATATTTTCGGGGTCAGAAATCCGAATCCATCGAAAAAAAGATATGTTTATATAGCGAAAGTACGTTTTTGGACCTGATTTCGTTTTTTAAAATATCGTTTGCATTAATTAATTAGCATATTGGAAGTCACCCGCTCGAACCGTTAACATTGATTTCTAGATCCAATCATTAAATCAAAAGTTATTTGGAGTAGTTCGTTTTTTTCCTTCCTTTTTTTGCACACTGTCCTCTGATTTGTCCTTCCTTTTTTTTAATGCATTGTTGACAGTTCAAACACATTCCATGTTTTTTAATGCATTATTCAGTATAATGCAACTCGAGTTTCTTTTTTTGGTTCATATTTCTTTTTGAACTATGCACAGAGTGAATCTACAAATATCTTCTCAATTTCCTTTCTTGATCGAGAATATTTTGTCCCAAATTTCAGCTCAACCTTCATCCTAACAGTTTGAATATAAGTGGCACTCGTTTGAAATCTAAATGAATCGATACATGCTTCTTAATAGGTGTGTAGCATGGTGTTGTACAGTTTTGCTGTTGATCACCTAAAACATAAGCACATTTTTATAATAAAAAATAGAATAATTTTATATTGTAATAATACACTGTAATTATGTAATAAAACAGATAATGACAAAAGAAGAAAATTAATAGTGTGTAGTAGTTTTGATACTACACTGTCAGCTAATAAGTATTTGAACATCCATGACATAAACGAAAAACAAAATTTATATTAAATAGTTGATCAAACTTCCGCCAGAGACAGCTTCAAACTCAACCCACCAATGCATACATTCCGCTTATTTTTGTATGACAGCTAGTGGTATTTCCTTTTGCTAGTCCTTATATGATAGCTGGATGTATTTTCTTCCTTGAGTCTTTACTATGGCTGTTTGTATTTCTTTCCACAATTCTTTGTATGATGAAGATTAGAAAGAGATTTCCTTCCACGAGTTTTTTTAAGATATAGCTAGTGGTATTCTCTTCCACGAGTCTCTGTATGAGAGCTAGTTTTATCTTCAACTCTGCTTGAAGAAGACAGGTAAGTTTCTGCACCGATTTTGGACGGTTTTTGCACCCCTTCAATTTGGCAATCCTACTCTTACCAGAGATTCGTGATAAAGTTCAGATCTGGGCTCTGAGCTACCCAAGATATTGGGTTTGGTCCCCATTATCGACATACCAAACCATTGTTGATCTAGCATCTTAACAGCCATCGTTGTTGTCCCGGAAGTAATATGAGTCTAACCTGTAAGACTGCCACAACGTAGTAAATACGCTGTCATTCAAAATAGTGCAGTAAGTATCAGCATTACCATTGTCATTTACTACGAATTTGTACCAAGGATCTGAGTCCATGCTAAGAAAAAACATGGCCAGACAGTAATTATGTTATATGTATGAATGTCTAAATACTTATTGGTATAGTATATAAAAAAAAGTATTGTCATTAGTCTAAAGAATTTTTCCTCTCAAACCTTAGAATGAAATATTTATAACATTTGACAATTTTTTCATATATCCGACTACAACTGTTTTGGTTCTTATGCTCTAAATGAGATTCAGTTTTTAATTTTAGAAGTTCTTTTCTAACTTTAGATCACCAATCATTTCATGACAGTGCAGGGTAGGTCAAGGCCTTCTGAATTCAGCCACTCCTACTGGCTGTTAAACTTTTCCAAATTTTATGTAACCAGGAGTATAAAATTATCCTCCTCCGTTGCATCTATTGATCAAAGATTAGGTCTTCCACTTCTTATCGTGTTAAATGGTTCAGATGAAAAAAATTCGTTCAGATTATAATTATCGTTCATACGGATAATATGTTCAATCCAGCTGAGGCGACTTACTTTTACGCAAGGAACTACATCTGGCTTTTTTAAAGGAACGAAATAATTTGGTATTTCGTCTTCTATAACAGATACACTATTTTCCTAGTTTTGGGGGAGATTTTTTTATTTCAACTGATGTTTTTTTCCGAAAGTTATTGAGATTGAGTTCGTTGAAGCAACATATTTGTAAGTAAAAACCGCATTTCCTATCATTATTTAAAGTTCGGATCTTATTAAGTTAAGCAAAACAGTTTTGGTTTTCATAATGAGATCTATTCTCAGACTACAGAAGCAATTAAAATAAATGAAAATACCTAAGTACAGAAAGAGTGATTTGGCAAATTATGTGCAATTTAACATTTTAGCAACAGTAGTTTTGCCTTCAACTTAATAAACAGCATTTAAATTAAATACAATTCATTTTACATCTTGATTCGCCTTAACTATTATTCAATTCTAAAATCTGATTAATTCCTTTTTATAATTTTCTTTTGTTGACATAAATTGCAGAATTTAGTTTTTTTTTTTTTTTTTTTTTTTTTTTTTTTTTTTTTTTTTTTTCACTTACTGGCATTTATATATTTGGTGCATCATTTTCATTTATGCAGTTAAAAATATCTTTTCGTTGAATTGAATTTGAATAGTTTCATGGAAATCACCGCTTTACAAGGGAAAACCTCTTTGTTGTTTACATATTGAAGTTTTTTATTTATTTTTTTTTTTTACATATTGTGATTCTGTAAATACGTAATGCAAATATATAACTCACCTGTTGGCATCATTGTAGGGTCCCCCATATTTTGATTCATGTTCATATTCATATTTTGGTATCCCATATTCTGATTCATGTTCATGTTCATATTTTGATTCATCATATTCATGTTCTGGTTCATCATATACTTGTTGCTTGGATACATTCCTATATAAAGCATAACAATTAAGTATAAAATTCAGAATTTATTTTGACTTAAATTTATCTTCAATAACAAAAAATTATTCCACAAACAGGAATTACATGTGTAAAGAGTTTCAAAATTTCATACTGGATACATTACGAATGTATTAAAGTTCTTTTTGTCTTTCTCCTGAATCAAACCCAAACCACAAAGCTGCCATAATTTAAAATAGAATAAGAATTAGCTGCAGTTGCTTATATTCATGAAGAACTAAGTAAACGAGGTGTTCCGAATTAACCACTCTTAATGTAAATATATATTAAAAATAAGTGAAAAAAGTGCACATTAGGGGTCTCAAATACATAAATTAATTGAGGCGAAAACATTAATGACTCACTATTGAAGAAAGAGGGCTTGTGAACAGCAAAATATGTTCGGGGCATCATTGTAGAGAATTTATAAAGTCAACTCCTCTATGAACGAAGGAAGAGAAGAAGAAAGCAGTCAACTCCGTTCTATTAAAAAGAGTCAAGTTTCATTTAGCAATCGAACTGGTTTTGGTGTTTTCATTGTCGCCTTCCTTCGTAGTGATTCGATGTGTTTTCTACTGTTAAACAATTGTTTGTAAAGCCTAGAGTATACTTTGAAAAAACTTTTATTAAGGGTGGTCCTTATGGAGCATCCCGTGAAGTGAAGTAGAACTTATATTTATTTACATTTATTTGAAACATGTAGCTCGAATAACTGCCCGTTTATCAGTTTATATGCAGATTTTATTTAAATGTATTATTAAACAATAATGCACAAAAAACTAACCTTGCATCATCATCATCATCATTTGCATCATATCCATCATGTTTCCTGTGAGAATTTTGTAAAATTGACAGTTAATTATAAGATAGACGTTCTTTTTACATCATAATTTAAATAAAGTCAAAAAAGCTCTTCATTATTTTTATCTGTTTAAAGTTTGTTTGTAAGATTTTTTATCAATAAAAAATTTAAAAAAAAGTATAAATATAACATTAAGATGTAGTTCTTCTCTTGAAAAAAAAAAGAAAACTCCTAACAATACAAGTTGCTTTTCACGATACATAATGAGACTAAAGATACTATATATACATTATATACTATATATGCATACTATATATACATTTTAATATTTTAAATTATGCATACACAAGATAATTTTTTATGGGCTTGGGACAGTATAATGGTCAGCCACATTTAATCGTTCCGGAGGGCATTTTTGGTGAGAAGCATCAGCATTTTTAAGAGAGAAAAAATATAAAATGTTTCTGTGTATTGTGCTTTGATCTTATGGAAATTACTGATATTTGTAAAGTAACGAACGTGGAAACAATGGTAAAACACAGTTTAATATAAAAATGATGCTTTTGGAAAAAGTGTGATTTATCACTATATTGTCCCAAGCTGTTCATCTGGTAGTTGTAATCACTATTTATTATAATTTGTACAAATATAATACAAACTTAAAATAACTTACCTCCATTTCCGTTGCCACCATTTCCATAGCCACCATTACCTCCATTACCATTTCCTCCATTGCCTCCACTTCCATCGCCTCCATTGCCATTACCACCACTTCCATCACCTCCATTGCCATTTCCACCGTTACCATTTCCACCATTACCATTTCCACCATTGCCACCATTACCATTTCCACCATTCCCTCCATTACCATTTCCACCATTACCTCCATTGCCGCCGTTACCATATCCCCCATTTCCATTAGGGAATGCTAAAGTAATGTGTAAATTACCACCTGAAGAAACAAAATAAAAATTTTAATGAAATACCAGTTACGTCTAAACAACCATTTAAAAATATTAAATCCATTTTAAAATCAAGAACAATTTAGAAGCAAAATCTAGTTACCGTGAGGGTTCGTATAGTGATGTGGTCCTTGATGAACAACATTATTATATCCTCCTCCACCTAAAATATTTCAGTACGTATTGTTAAATGACTCTGATACAATATAAACTGATTCAGTTTTGCTTGTTTAATAAATTCATTTATTTTGCATATCCAAACTAGTTTTGTAGAGATCCAAAATATTTTGTATTCATTTTTAAACTTATCTCAAATTTATATCCTAAATATTTTATTATAATTAAAATTTCATTTACTAGACATAAAAATTACTATTTTAATATTAATTTAAATGCATGATTAAGAACATAAAAATGTATATTATGTTAAGTTTTTTTATTCATTCGTGCCGTAATCTAAAGCTTCAAATCAATCAACTTTATAAATCAGTGGCTACCAACTGGCGGCCCGCCGGTCACATCCAGCCCGGCCTGCTTAGCTTTTTTGTGGCCCGCGAACTAAAATGTATTAGTTGTCATTTTTTGCGAACAATTTTCGTAAAAAATCTATATGGTTTTGTAAAAATCTATATCTTTAAAGTACTTTTCTTTGTTGAAAAAACTTTATTTCTTCGTTTCTGTGAAATTTAACATAAAAACTGCAAAAAATTTATCTCTCAGATAAAAATATACTTCTTATTATAATTTGTAATTCAATACTTTTGTTTTGTACAACTTGATAAACATTTGACAGTAATATTTAATGTTCCTTCAAACATAAAAGAGTCATATATAAAATTTTGATAAAGTTGCGGCCTGCCATTTGACTGCTGTTTATAATTGCGGCCCCCGGCCTCATGTAAGTTGGAAATCCCTGTTCTAAATGAATCAAAAATGGACAACTAATGTCAGTAGTTTTTGTTAATTTTTATTTCAATACATTTGTACTTACCTTGCTGTTGGTTAATCAAACCCGGAAGAAACTGCATTAGACTTCCTAAATAATATAAATTGTTATATAAAAATAAATAATTAATATAAAAAATATAAAAGCTATGTTGAATATAAAATTAAAACAATTCAAATAATGATACAATATTAGTAATTTGTTATTAGCCCTTTCATTGCAGTATTTTTCTTCATAATAAAAAAAAAATCATCTACGGTGTTAAATATAAAAAAAAAGGTTTTCATAGTAGAATTAATTGACAACTAATAGATAAAAATTATAAGAATATTTGACACAACTAGTCTATCAAATTTTTCCGCAAGACTTATGCATAAAGGCTTAAATGTAAATTTTATATATTAATTTACAATAGTAATAATAATATATATTATATATAAGGATTTTTATATTGTTCCATTAGCACCCAAAATAACTAATTACGATTAAAAATTGATATCAAATAATCAAATAGGTAATAGCATGAATTTAAATTTTGTTGATATTTTAACAGTTAAAAATAGGTTTAAAACATGTCACTTCCATGAAGTTTAATTGTTGAATTATTTAGGAACACTAAAATTGTTGTTGAGTATTAGTGAGTAGGTGGCATTTATTGACAAGCGTATTAATGATTGAATGGTATTATGGATGAGTGAGTTGACAAATTAATGAATCAGAATTATTAACTAATGTTAATAAAAGGAAGAAAAAAATTATTGATTTATAATTATTAATTGATTCATGTTAACGACAGTCGACGAGTGCAATTTTTATTTCACTTCATTTATATTTTATTTTCTGTTTAATTTAATTTAATTTATTCATTATTTTATTTAATTAATTTTTATTTTATAAATAAAAATTTATATATAATATAAAATTATACTTTATTTCATTAAAAAAATTAATGTGGTTTACCCAATTAAAAAGGCTATTTAAATTTTTACCTGCACAAACAGTCTTGGATGGAAAAGTACATGTCATGGACAAGACATCGAACTTTTGACCAGGAGGACACCACTTTTGGATAGGCACACCTTGGATGCACTTGTAATAGCATTTGCAATTTTGAACGTTAGGATAGATACCAGTATGCGTCGGACAATACCGACAGCTCCCTTCCTGTACCGCTACCATGGACGATACAATAAGCCAAAGAAGCTTTATGGATGGATCCTTGATGAAAGAAGGGGACGATGAAGTTGTAATAGAGTTAACTGGATCTTCCACTTCAGCTCCTGAAAAAAATAATATAGAACCTTTAAAAACAGTTAGAATAAAAGATGGCACACCAAAATAACTTTTGATCTAATGACAAGATTTTCACGAACAGGAAATCTCTATGGTACCATGGTTCAACTTTAAATGTGCTTATTAATATATACGGACGATATTTTAAGCTATGAAATCAACATAGAATAAATGTAATATTTTTTCCCTGAATAAATGTACTATTTTTTTATTATTTTGTTTTGACGAATTTGGATTCTTGGCTCACTTTATGAAAGGAGGGAGTGTGATATCTGGAAAATGCGGTCTCAATGGCTTTTAGAAGAGCGGTTATATGTGAGCTGTTTATAGTGAATCATGCTTTTTGTGTGTTTCGTCATATGTCTGGAACTATTTAAGAGAATAAAAAATTTTCTATGCAATTGGTTATTTGAAGCTCGAGAAGAAGAATATCGCTGAAATCACATTGTTGTCCCAAACTACGAGATTTCGCTTGGTGTGGAAAATATCGCATGCAAATGAGAACCAGATTGATAAAAAATATTTACGCAAAAAAAAAAAAAAAAAATGACAATCAGGATCTTATTTGCAGGCCAAAAAATCGCATTAATCTATTAGGCTTGGTCGATTTTCAGATCGGATCATGCTGAATCTTTTTTCAGATCGGATTTAACTGGATAAACTCAAGCGATGTCATGCATGTGAGTCGAACATTGATAATTGGTTGATAAAACGTGGCATAAACGAATGCTTGCAGGTATCCAGTTGTAAGTTGTATAACTCGTTTACTCAAATGTAAAATATAATTTATTATATGATTATTTATTATTTTTATTATATGATTTAGTATTTTTATTATATGATTTATTATTTTTATTATATGATTTATTATTTTTATTATATGATTATTTATTATTTTTATTATATATTTATTTATTATTTTTATTATATGATTATTTATTATTTTTATTATATGTTTATTTATTATTTTATTATTTTTATTATTTTTAATTATTTTATTTACCAAAGGTCAAAAATGTCATTGTTAAAATTTTTACTTCATTTCAATATAAATATCTCAAGTGACAAAAAAGAAAATTATTTAAGATTGACCTAAGCAGTTTCTGAGTAATAAGATTTCAAATTTTCATCTGTCGGTGAATCTTTGTCCGCTTCCGTTATGACGATTTGGGTTTTATTATTTAAAATTAGAAAATTTAAAAAATATTTACAATTTTGCATAGTTTTTAAACTTAAATAATTAAATTTTAATAATACAAGCGTTTAAACTCAAACTAGTTAAGAGATATTAAAGACTTCAACAAAAATTAATTTTCTTTTAATCTTGCAAAGATAAATAGTGTTGCTATGATAATCATAATTTAATAGTTTGAATGAATTATTTGCAAGTCATAATTTGTTATATTCCAAATAATCTTCATCCTTTTTTTTCTTAACCAAAATAATAAACTAATTTTCAGAATTCTCTACACTGCTGTAGAAGACACTATCAAAATCTTCCTTATATTCGGCAAATATGTCGAAAAAATAAATGTTGTTGCTATGGTAACCGCAATTAAATAGTTTATATGAATTACTTGCAAGCCATAGTTAGTTATATTCCAAATAATCTTCACTGTTGTAAAAAACACCATTGGAATCTTCATCAAATTCAGCTGATATCTCAAAGATTCATATTTTCGCTGTAGTAATGAAAATTTCTAATTAAATCTTTTGCAAGGCATTGTTTGTTACTATCCAAATAATATTCGTCCTTGATTTTCTTGACAAAAATGATCAACTAACTTACCAGAATTCTCTACACTGTCGTAATAAACTCCAGGATCCCCAATATATTCAGCAGAAGTGCTATACGAAGAAGCTGCAATAGGGGATGAGACACTCATGACTTCGAATAGAACTCTTCTTCTGAACAAACAAATTCACTTTTCCTTTTTTGCAACCTAATTTATTCCATAGATTTTAGAAACTTTCTCCTTTTTACAATAAAAAATAAGAGGTAGAAGAGTATCATCAGTGACCCGTAGAATATTGCTGCTCATTGAAGTGGAATGAAATATTGTAATATATCGTTTGTAAACCGTTTTGAACAACGAGGAAGATTTTTCAATTCGATGTTATTAATGTAATTACCAGAAGTGTCAATTTCGAGAAGTGAGATACTTTTTTTCTTCGCTTTTCAGTAAACTTTAACCGAACTTAAAGCATTTAATTTTTTTTCTTCTAGTGTTTCCATTTATTGCAATCAATAAAATGTGGTGTTTATAATTTTATTTCCTTATCGATTTTGCTAAACGTATCTGTGTAATCAATTACTGCAAGTAAGTAAAAAAATTCCTTTTTTACTTGCTTTTCTGTTACTTTATTGTGTTTTTAAAGCATTTTTGTTTTTATTTATTCTTTTATTGACAATCTTGTTCCACTTTTATTTATTAGAACAGAGAAATACCAGCAACTGAATCTATTGAAATAATTGGTTATACGTTAAGCATTACTTTAGAGTAATTTTGTATTTCTATATTATAACCGTCGTTGAACAGTCGACCCAATTTTTGGGTTTACGACTACTAATGTTCAACTACTCAACCAGGAAATTTTGAACCCAATCCAAAAGACAAGGGAACTCCGAGATCAAGTATTGGGAAAAATTTACTTCGTGGAGGACTTTTTGATGGAACTTAACCGCATTTGCGATACGTGGAGGGGAAGACCACGAGAACCACCCACGGTTATCCTCTAATCCGTGATCCGTCAGCCAGTGAGGATATTTCACGTCAGCACTGTGGTCGGTGCATGCCGAATGCGGATTTTGTATCGACCAGCCATCGCTGGGATTCGAACTCGGTTCACCTCAATGGAAGGCGAGCTCTATCCCCTGAGCCATCGCGTCTTTATATTTTTACAGAAATAAAAACTTAGCTACGAATTTATTATTTAGGTGTATTTTGAACATTTCTAAAATTGCTATAGAAATTTCAAGCATAAACGGTGCTATAGTGCTACATGCTATCACACCAATTATTGGTGTCAAAATGTGGCTTTTTCGAGAAATAGCATATATAAATAATACGATACTCAAGTTATGGTGACTGAGAAAGTAGAACAGTACGTAATGGGGCATTTTGACGAGTTTTCTCTATTATCTCATAGCAGAGATAGAAATAATTTTTATATTTCTCTTCCCTACTATACAGAAATGATCCGAACTCATACTTACGGTGGTTTGTGATATATAAAGACTACCGATCATTAGTAAAATTCAATACATAAAGAACTATGATGATATCGCAGGCATCTCTTGAAAAGAGATAAAATTTAAAATAGTACTTTCATGGATAACAGCTGGACTTTTAAAAAAGTGTGGTTAATATATTGTTTGAATATTTAAATACAGTTTACAGTAGAACAGTACAAATAAAGTACAAATAGTTACAGTACAAATACAGTAGAATATTTAAATACAGTTGTGCTGAATTACCATCAAAGTTTATATGAGTTAAAGTTATTATGAGTTTATGAACATAAAGTTTTGAAAGGTGACCAAGCTAGTTGTCAAAGGCGGCTTATACATATATTCCTTAAAAAAAAAATTTAAGAAATCGCTATCGTTTGCTGGACAAAAAATTCATACACGTAAAGTTTTTATTAGAAAATGGAATCGTAAACGAATAAAGAAAAGAAAAGTATGTAATCATTATTATAATTTATTATCTGAATGTTTGATTTTAATTAACATGGGCCAAAGACCAAAAGAAACATTTGTTTCAGAACGCCGTCTTAATTTGAAACTTCGTTTAAAAAATGATAGATTTTAAAACTTCAAGTAATGCTTTCATATGGAATTGGTTTTAAATGAGGCTCGCAGTGCTAGAAATGTTTACATATTTATAGATTATTTACTTGATGATATCAAACAATTCGGTATATATATATATATTGGAATGTAAATTGGAATGATATCAAACAACCCTTCAAGAAGAAGAAGATCTTCCATACCCACACATGTGACACATGTCAGCGCCAGCTTATCTTTATGAACAAAATGTTCTAAATTTGAGCTAAGATTCTCTACATAAGTTAAAATATTCATTAACGAAAAGTTAAATCAATACAGAACCGTATCACAAATCGAATTAGTTAAAATATAATTTTTTCTCGTCTGTTTCTTTTACTTTGCATAGATTTATTATTTGTTTATGTATTTTATTGTAACCGCGATATATTTTTGTTTTGTGTACCTTGCAACTTCGATGCATAATTTGTTTATTTATGTTCCACGTGGCTTCGTGCCTGTCTTTGTGTTAAGTCTCTGTGTAAATATATAGTGAAAGAGTTGAAATCTTTGGGAAAGAATTTCGAATGTGTCTCTTAAGAGAATTGATGCTTGACGGGTTCGGTTTACACGAAATAGAATGGAAAGAACAGATGCTAACGTAAACAAATGCCACGCTTCAACAACCAATCAGGATCGAGATATCCACACTACGTCACTTGCAGGTATCCTATTTAATTCAATTAAGAAATTAGGGCAAACTTGGTCAGGAAATGCGAAATAATTTCATGTAATCCCAAAAAGGATAGCTATATAGAACTTTACACTTGTCATGAAATATATTTTAAGAATGGCGATGTTAATGCCATCCTTACATCGCCATATTGCACTTTTTATATGAACAGGGAAAAGTTAAAGAGTTTGAAACTAAATTAAATTTTATTCAAATACATTCTGCAAACATTTATGAACATATCTAATTTTTCAAAAAATATGAAGTTCATATTTTCATCATATATAGATTTTTTGGTCCTCTCTCTACGTTAATGTCGGACTAAAGGGGTATTGCCTCTAAAGATCATATTTTAGTTACGTAAAAAATGAATTGTTGAATATGCACTTGAATAAAGGTTTGCACTTGATGCACTTGAATAAAGGTTTTGTTTCAGATAAAAACAAGTAAAATAATTATGATATCAATAGATAAATTTGAATAGCAAAAAATACAAGGAATTCGATTACTTTTAAGAATTTTATTGCAAAATTATTTTAAAGTAAACTATGAAACCTATCATACATCATACCATGAAAATTTTAACCTCACTCAAAAATTTAGTCTCCCATTTAAAAGTAATATTCTATTCCAAACTATTTTTATAAAAGCAATTTTTAGAAATTGACTTGTCTACAGTGGTGGACAAAAATTATTTGCACTTGAATAAAGGTTTTTATATTTGTTCTAAATCAAATATGAAGCTAATTTATTTATTTTTTTAAAAGAAAACTATTTCAAAAACATTGCAGAGTTTGGGAATTTCTGTGTTATGAGTTTTAAAAAAAAAGTGTTTTTATTTGTATCCTTATGAAAATTTTGTTTTTTATGAAACTCTTTTTATAAGGCACACGAAAATCAGGTTTTTAGAATAAAAAATAGAGAAATAAAAAATAAAAATTCGTTTTTAATATCCATTATCAAGTTAAATTTTAGATGCATAAATATTATTTATTGATTTTTGCTTTACTTAATGATGAGCCAAGAATTAAATTCGCGTGGTAATTATGTTACTACAATTTGAGCTGCAGGTAGCACTGTGGTTGTCATTCTGAAAGTTCTAGGTTCTGTCTCCAGTGGTGATTTGAAGTCAACCTAGCTTCAGATCGATATAGGTACCAGCTTACTGAGAAATATAGGCCGGTGCGCAATGTTGACCATATTGCTCCATCAGGTAGTTGGTGTGGTCTCTTAACCTTCATGACAATCTTGGCTGACTACTGGTAGTTTTGAGAGTCTTAGCAGGTTATATTATAATTTAATCCATCTGGTTTTGTTCCTTCATTTAAAAAAAAAATGACAAGACGAATGAAACTAAAAATATAAAAACTTTTTGGTGGGGAGCGACAATGGAAAATGCGATGCATTTTTTGCATTTATACAGCTTTAAAATCACAATTTTGCTTCTTAAGACAAATTATAAAGCTCAAATTATGTAAAATTAGAATAATAAAGTTTCATTAAATTCTCTGTTCTTTGTTATCCCGCAGTGGACTGATCGTTAGGACACGGTTCCCAGCAGATCACCGAAGACAAGCATCAGTGGCTACAGTCAGTGTGCGGGTGGATGACCACTAGGATTAGTCTGCGTAGGGACCGAGGGTGTGAGGTACTGGTCCTCGTTAAACTGTTCTACCGTAAAGTGCTCGACTTCGCGTACAGGTCATCAGGCAACCGAAGCGGGGGTGTCATCCCCTCTGCAGAGGATCAAAATTGTGGTGGCATGTCTTCGGATCATCCTCATCGATGTTTCCCAGACCGTCGTCAATAGCCCATTGCGCAGCTCTAGTGCGACGTAAATTAACAACAACAACAACAACAACCAATTTCAAATCGATGAAACTAACACTGTAGATGTTATGAAGTTTAAGGATAAAAAATACCGTTTTGTATTTATACCTATTTGTGCATTTAACATTAAAATCTGAAGGATTGTTTTCTACGAAATTTTTACACTGAATTGTATGAAACCGAAAAAAAAATCGATAGGATTAATAAATTTAAAGTTATAAAAGTTTTTATGTAAAAAAAAGAACATTTTTATACTCAGACCTATTTACGTATTTAGCATTGTTATCCTGACAAATGAGATATTACTTTGTACGTATTTTTTAAGATAAATTGAATAAAATCGAAATGAAGTCGATTGAAGTTAAAGTTATAAAGGTTTTTTACATATAAAAACATAAAACAAAAAATTTTAATTTTTATACGTAAAACCATCATTAATTCAAAATGATTAATTCTACTTACTTAATTTTCTCCTTATTGGATTTAGTTTAAAAATACACAAGAAATTATGTCTTCCTTGATTAGATAACATTGTTGGACGCGTAAATTGGTGTAAGTCAAAACTTTTACAAAATTAAACTTTTATTACTGCCATAACTTCACAATATGAATTCTATTGACTTTGATTACTGCATAAAATATACATAGGATCCAATATATGGTTTAGTAATACATACATATGCAGGTTGTGTGCTCATTACTAACTACGGCTTATAAGCAAGTTAAGAGAGAAAACAGATAACACTATTTAGATAATGACGTTAAGCAGACACTCTTAGGGTTTAGGTGAGAATCGAACCCGCTACCTTTATACTACAGAGAGTTTGGTGGCATAACATATACAATATCAATTCTACTGACTTGGTTTTGATCGCATAAAATATAACATAGAATTTAATATATGGTTTATTGTTATACATATCCAGGGTTAAGGTGGAAATCAAACTCGCCTCTTCGATGCTAAAGAGCGTTAGTAGAACGAAGAGATTATTCGGCCAAAGAGGCACCTAGAATCTAATACAGTGATTCTCAACCTTTTTTTTTGTGGCTGCACACTTTTAACGATTTCGAAATTTGACGGCACACAATGAAAAAAATTAGTTTAAAAGTTGTTTACTTAACTATTATACCCTGTGTTAAATAGTTTGTGATAATAATTTTGAATGTGAAATAAAATAATATGTACTTGCGCACATCCATTTCGGGCCCATCCTTGGTAACTAACAAATCAAAACTCAGAATAACAAATCACTTCAGCAGTGCAGTAAGAACGACACTTTAAAACCCTCTTGTTACACTCAATTTGCGCTTTTGTTTTCATCTTTTGTTTTCATATTTTGTAATCTGGCAATCTTTCTGCGAAAACATTTTTAAATCATTCTTGAAAAATATCCGTCCATGTAAGTTGTTATGATTTTGCTACTCGCTTTATAGTCCCCCCTTTTTAATGTTTTTTCTTTT
>NC_092209.1:77286053-77311237 GCF_043381705.1 Parasteatoda tepidariorum
ATATATCTATACACTTTTCTTTAATTTAAGCTTTACTCGTGATAAAAAAAAGCATTATAATTTTTATTGTATCATTTCTAATATTTGACGGCACATCTTAAGGATTTGGCGGCACACAAAAGTGCCGCGGCACAGTTGTTGAGAATCACTGATCTAATACATTGCTTGCCTATAATCGTCATACCAGAGGAGTACAAAATCGCACTTTTATTTTAAAAAATTATATTTAAGACAATTAGCTCTGTTGACTTTCTATTAGTCCATACATTTTCACGTGTTTTGCAGTGGACTGATCGTTAGATACAGTGCCCAGTAGATCACCATAGCCACGCATCATTGTCTGCGGTTAGTGTGCGGCTGGATGACCACATTGATCAGACTACGTAGGGACCGAGGGTACGCTGTATCGCTCGTTGTTAAACTGTTCTATCGTAAAGTGCTCGACTTCACGCAGGTCGTTGGACTACCAAAGCGGGGGAGCTATTCCCGCTGCAGAAGATCAAAATTGTGATTGCATGTCTAAGAAACACATCCCTAAGGAAAAAAACCCGAAAGTTTTAAGCTTTTTAAGTTTTATTGCTAAAGTATTGCTCATTTAATATTTCTATCATTCCTGATAAATGTTTGGTGCGAATAGCATGAAATTGTTTACGTCCTCTGATAGAGCAATGATATGTAACTTGACATTATGAAGTAATAAAAAGATAAAGGAAGATTTTTTGATATTACAAGTAAATATCGTTAAATAACGGACAAATATATAATTTACTATAGGGATAGAGCTCTCGCCTTCTAATGTGGCGAACCGGGTTCGAATCCCAGTCGATACGAATTTCGCATCCGGCTTGCATCGACCACAGTGCTGACGTGAAATATCCTCAGTGGTAGACGGATCATGGGTTAGAGTCCCCTTGCCGCCAGGCTAACCGTAGGAGGTTCTCGTGGTCTTTCTCTCCATGTACCGCATAGCCCCATCAAAAAGTCCTCCACGAAGGCAAATTTCTCCCAATATTCGATCCAGGAATTCCCTTGTCTTCTGGATTGGGTTCAAGGCTACGGAGTTGAATATTAGTAGTCGTAAATCCACAAAATTGGGTCTGTTGTTCAACGACGGTTATAAAATAAAATAAAATTATCTTTTACGCTCTTTAGAGATAAAATTCAATTTTAAGCGTACTTACCAGACATTGTTACAAATGTGTCCTGTTATTGGTTTCAATGGTAACTCTTCAAATTGTTTGCTCAAACTATTCGCGCTCTTATGTAATACGAACCCCTGCTAGATTTTTTAAACCAAATATGATAATCGCTCAAGCATTAAATTATATTTATCATTTTTCTTTCTTCAATGTTCGCTCAGAAAGCAGAATCAATTTTTTTTTTTCTTCAGTGAGTTTTGACCCCTGGTTTAAACATTATTATGCAATACATTTTAAAAATAAAAAAAATATCTTATCTTTTTTTGTGAAAATTAAAGTGCAACAAGTAAAACGAAAGCATTATTTTTTTTTCTTCAAAAAATGAAAATATGTCAGTGAATTATGAAAATATGTCAGTGGTAATTTTAAATAATGTATGTTATTTTTTCCGAAGGCTTGAATGAACGAAATTGTTACAGAAATTATATTTTAAAAAACTCAAACTTGATTACTTATCTTGAAGAAGTTTAGTCACAATTAAAAAGGAAAGAAAAAGAGAAAATATTATGACAAAATAAAAACATAATAACTTAATGTCTGATATTTGTACATTTTGGAATAGGTGATTTAAAATAATTAAGTTTAATTTTTGAAACTTATTATACTTTTTAATTTGTGCATAGAGATAAATAATAATACATATTTAAGTGTAACTCATCAGAAATGTAAAACACAAAACTATTTTGAGATTTTTTTTAAATATTCTTCATGCATACAGTGAACCTGGGAGAAAATATATCGCTTTGAATAATTTAGTTCCATTGATCAGATTTTCATTTAAAAAATGCTTGTTTTTATGGTTTGAGATATTAACTTCAAACTTGTTAGTTAATCACTGCTAACTATTTAGTTACGAAACTAAACCCGAAAACGTACTTTCTCTCATAAACTTTTTAAACGAACTTTCTCAAAATAAACATACAGAAATCTAACACTAATCGCGCAGTTCAAAAAATACTTGCAACCACTTATGAAACTTAATTTAGTCAAAGATAACTGAATTCAAAAAAAGTTTATTTAATTATTTATTATTTTTTGTTATTTAATTTAAAAATGGTCGAACAATGTTACGATGCTTTATTTTTTTCATTATATTGATCCAAATATTTTTCATAATAAAACCTGAAATTCCAATCGTTTTTATTGAGTATGAAAGTTATAATATTTCATTTCGTAAAAATATAAAATGTAAGATAGTATAAACTTTCACTGGGAGCGATAGCTGCGCATTGAACCTGCAAACTTACCTTTCTTAAGCATAAGAGTTTATTTATCAATTTTTGTTGACAGTATTAAATTGTTTATTTTTATTCTTTTTTCAATAAAACGTAATATTTTTATCTTAGACGTCTGTTACTCTATTATATTTATTGATAGTTAAGAAATGGGGTTTAAATGAGATTATGACAAGTTTCCAATCACCACCAAAAGGTTACACTCAAAGATGCAAAAATTTTATGTTTATAACGTATTAAAACTATTAGTATTAAACTATTAGGAATTTAAGGGAAATAGTTTTTTTGCCGTTTAAGTGGGCAATATTATACGAAAAAGATTTATATTAGCCATTTTAAATTTTTCTTGTAACAATACAGAAGAGTGAAAAAGGAAATTCATTTCCTTTTTACTATTTCAATCCTTTATATTTATTAAGCAATGTATGGGAGACCACCAGCCAAGTTATCTTTTTCCTAATCGAAGAAACGTTCTGCCATTTTCATAAAATCTGCCGAGCGCCCTTTGTTGACCACTATCAATTAATATTTACTGTTATAAATGATGTGAAAAGATATCGCACTTCTTATTTTTTTTTACAGAAACGTTTTATGATTTGGAAAGTCGTTCAAACATTCCTGTCGTAGACATTGCTGCTTTCACAAATTACGGAACTACATAATTCAGTCTACAATCTGTAAGCAAAAGCTGTCTGCTCTCGATATGAAATCAAAAAAGTTGATCTAAATAAATCAATTATGTTGAGATCACAGAATTGTAGGCTCGCATAAACATGCACTGACTATTCTTTACTTTTAAAACAAACGTAAAATACGTTACTCTTTTTCAGGTTTACCTTTATGTTTAATAAATACTTGTGTTCCGTCTTCTATATTTCAGTCTAATAACTGAGATCAACCTAATAAGTGGTGCCGAATACCATTCTATATGTAGCAGGAAACTGTTAAGTATGTTTATTGCATTTTCTAGTCTTTTTACTGATTTGCTTATAACGACAAGCTCACCATGAAGACATCTTCGTTTGCTATTATAAATTGATGTTACAATGAACTTTTTCTGTATCATTTTAAAGTAAATTAAGTTTTTCAACAGTAAGCAGTGCAGGGAGAAAAAAAAGACTACGAACTTTTGACTAATTTTCCCGTTCTTGAACTCAATCAAATTGCTTAGAGTTCCTAATCAATTGTATGCTAATTAATTACAGAAGAAGATATTTTAAAATGCGAAATCAGTCACAAAAACGTAATTTCTCTGAATGAAAACACACTTTTTCCAACACATTTGAGTTCTTGATCATCAACATATGTGAGGTAACCATAATCTGGAAAAAATGGTCCATTTCAATGTTAATATCTCTTTTCCCTAGGAAGTTCGCTTTTAAAGTAATACATTCAAATCATGTTAATGCATTCTAAAGATGTTGTCACGGCTGAGTACTGCATGCTAATATGATTCTAATGCTTAATGAGTTCTGTGTTCACTACATCTGTAGCTGGTGAGTATTATTAGAAACAAAGTGTATGTACAGTGGACAAAAGAAAAACCGACTACCCTGAATAACTTTTGATTTAAAAATTGTATCTTCATGTTCTAGGACTCAATTTCGAGGGGATGACCTCAAATATGCTAATTAATAAGTGCAGACGATATTTTAAGTTATGAAATCAGACACATATAAACACACCTTCTCTGAATAAGCATTCCTTTCTATAAACGAATTCGGAATTTTGACTCTCAAATTATAGGGGGTAGCCGCAATCCGGGAAATATAGTTCCAATAGTTTGGTCAGGACAGCGTTCCAAAGTTTGGACTGTTAATTTTTTTTGCATATTTCGTTATGTCTCGAATTAAAAAAAAAATTATACTCAATTATAAAATTCGTTAATCCTAAGATAATTCCACGCAAAAAATAACCTTTATTAAACATTTATTATTAATAATGGTCAAAAATATTTTGAATTGCAAGATACACAATTTTTTGCATTGTTTCCAAGAATATAATTTTACATGGTAAAATACGAAATTTGAGCCAAATTGGTCAAATAGTTTCTAAGAAATCGAATTTTTAAATATCTGACTTTTTTTGAAATTCAATTTCTCAGGAACTATTCAACCGACTTTGCTCAAATTTTGTACATTGCCATGTAAAATTATATTCTTTAAAATGATGCAAAAATAATGTATACCTAGCAATTCAAAAATTTTTCTTCTATTATTAAATACAATAATAAATATTCAATAAAGGTTTTTATTTGTATGGAATTATCTCTGGATAAAGGAATTTTATAATTGAGAGCAAAAATTTTTAAAAAGTTTTCGAGATAACGAAATATGCAAAACGTAAAATTGACATTCAGGGGTTCTTCTGACTAAATTATTGGGACCATATTTACCAAATTGCGGCTACCTCCTATATTTTGGGGGTCGGAATTCTGAATCAGCCGAAAAATTTCAGATAAAAATGTTTATTCAGAGAAAGTTTGTTTTTGTGTCTGATTTCGTAACTTAAAATATCGTCTGCACTAATCAATTAGCATATTTGAGATCACCCCCTCGTAGCAATAAAATAGAGTGCAAAAAGGTGAAAATCCGATCTTTAAGGGTGATCCGTTTTTTTTTTTCCTTAAAAAAAAAAGACTCAATATTCGTTTTTAATGGGAAAAGATGCCTCTATTGTCGTCAATTTTTTTTAGAGCCACGTTATTTTTACCATCAGTGATGGAATATCTCACCATCACTGATGGATGAATTATCAATAATCGTCTAATACAGGTGCAAGGTAATTTATATTGGAGACTCAGGGATGAGAGTAGTCAGACAGCAATCCAAGAAACGAATATATATATATATATGCGATTTTTAAACCTTAAAACCATGTGATTTGTAATCACATGAATATGAAACTCGATATTGGATTTCAAAAATGCAAATCATGATGCGTAATTTTTAGATCGCATTAATACGAATCACGACATTGGATTTTAAATTCGCGTGAACACGAATCGTTACATAGGATTTTTAAACCTCGTAAATAAGAATCGCAATGTACAATATTTAAATCACGTGAATGAGAATCGCAAAGCGCAACTTTTAAATCAGATTAATACGAAAATCGATGTTTGACATTAAAATCGCGTGAATAAGAATCGAGAAGAGAAGGAAGCGGCTTCTGAATTATGAAAATATGCGCTATCCGGCGGGCAGGTAAAAATGCGGAAAATCTTATTTTCTGTACATAAAAGAGGAGAAAATAGCTAAAATAAGAAAAAAAATGAGGAAGGCTGGAAGCTACGTAGTTTGAATTTTCTGTTTATCTTTGAAAATATTAAATAAATAAAATTATTTTATTTCAAAAGCTGAATTTTCAGAAAAAGCGGAATATTTATTTTAAAAAAAACTTAAACTTTTAGAAAAAAGGAGTTTTAGATAAATAAAAAATTTAAAAAAATAAAAAAAAGGCTGAAATTCGAGAGGCAAAAGTGAAAATCCGCTAAAAAGCTGAAAAATCTCATCCATGTGGAGAACTAATGGCGGTAATCGTCATTCCTCCACACTATGCTCCTCAACCACCCAATCATGCATGCATGGATTCTTAAAACTCAAAAACCGTCGAGGACATTACATTAGACCTGCGATTTCAAATCTTTTCAGTAGTGTTGACCACCAACTTTAAAAGAAAATAAATAAAACTGAGACATAACAAAAAAATGTAATGGCAATATGACTTGTATACATGTTAATGTAACTCACGCAAGCAATAACTGCGTCTAAAAAGGAATATCCAATATTTACCAAGAAAAATTTAAAAAACTTTTATGAAATTGTTGAAAGAATTTAGTTTCATTCAATAAACTGAACTATCTCTAATTATTATTTTTGTTTCTTTTGTTACCTTTAATATTTATTAAAGTTTTCTTGATTTTTTGCATGTAGTGCCGCTTCAAGTTTTCGTTTTGGCAGGGATAAATTCCATTAAGCAACCAGTTTTAAAATACATATTCATTTATGCTGGGATACTCAAAACACAAGTTCACAGCAAAGGTATCTTATCAAAATTTTTGATTTGGTATGATGGGTCGAATCTCCATTAACAGCCATTTGATAAAATAAATTTAAAAAAAAACATTAAAATAAACAAGTACACATCCGTGCAATTGAAAAAAACAAGTGCTTAATGATAGATTTCAAGAAAAAAGTGGTTTGGCAACCATTTTCCTTTCATTACTAATGCTATGAACTCTAACATCAAATTTCAAAAAACTGATCAACCAAAATGTCCTTTTTTTAAAAAAATTTTTTAGTGCAATATATAGCTTATCATACAAAAATGCCAAATATATAAAAATAAATTTTGAATTTTATGTTGCTTGCATTGGTTTTTCCATTGCACAGTAGTACTCTGACTTTAGATATATTCAAAGAGTTAGAAATTCTTATATATATGTTATCGGTAAAGTATGAAACGCCGGCATTGTATAGAATGCCTGACGTTTTTAGGCAAAGTATGAAATGTGAGAATTACATACTTTGCCTAGGCATTGTATAGAATGCCTAGGCATTCTATGCAATGCCAGATGCTATTTAGGCAAAATATGAAATAAACGTCTTGATGAGGTTATTATGTAAATGATGTGCATGTTACTGTGAATAAGCGAAATCGGTGGTTGTTGACTTTCAACGGTGAATGTTGACAATCACATAGTCGCTTCGGCGAATGACCGAAATATTTATTACATCCGATTTGATATTTAATTTATTAAAGGATATAATTGTATTTATTCGATATTTTAATACTTACTGACGATAGATTAGAAGAAACATCAGTGTTTGGAGTATCGGGCAAATGTATATCGGGCAAATGACACTTAAACCGGGCATGACCTTAAAAAAACATCAGTGTAGGGTATACCAGGCAAATGTATAACGGGCAGTGGCACTTAACCTTAAAAAAACATCAGTGTAATGTATACCGGGCAATGACACTTCACCTTAAAAAAACATCAGTGTAAGGTATACCGGGCAAATGTATACCGTGCAATGGCGCTTATCTAGACCTAGTATATATTTCGGACATTTACCAAAGATCCCGTCATACTAGTTCTTGTTAAGTGCCATTGCCCGGTATACCTTACACTGATGTTTTTTGTAAGGTCAAGTGCCACTGCCCGGTACATCCTACACTGATGTTTCTTCTAATCTATCGTCAATAAGTCTTAAAATATCGAATAAATGTAAAACTACCGATTTCGGTCATTCACAGTAACATGCATTTCTCAAGAATAAAAATATTATTCTGAAAAAATACTGAGAGTGCCATTGAAAAACATTTATTCAAAATGTGGAAAGAAAATTAAAAAGTTATGCAAAATAAAATTTAAGCCTTTCTTATTAAGGGAAACAAAATTTTCATATAAAAAATATGAAATTAAACTACTTGTTGCAACATGGCAGGCTTAAATGACATTTTGAATTACATTTCATTAAATTGTTCCATCTAAATTTCATTAAATTCCTCCATTTCCAGGTAGCACAGTAAAAAAATAATTTTGGTTATTAGTCAAAAGTCACGAGCCAAGCATTAAAAGTCACAAGTTTAAAAGTCACGAGCCTTGCCAAGTGATATTTGAAACGAATCGGAGATGTATTTTATACTTTGCCGGTTTCTCATTTGGCAATCTGTAGAATGCCTAGGACATGTGTGAAATATAAATCATTTCATACTTTGCCGGCTAATTTTAGGCATTCTCTACAATGCCTAGTCATTCTATACAATGCCGGTAACATATATATAATGATAAATGAATTATCGTTCACAGTATGAACATAGGAAAGACGTACTTACAAGAAAAAAGATCACTTTCAAGCTGAATATTATATCTTAAGTGATTTCTTCTTCATTTTACTGGTCAATGGCTGCTGCACAGACACAAATATGTTTTTGCTTGTTACCAGGCTGAATTTCTTTTCAGCCTGGTAACATGAAACTAAATGTTTAATGAGAAAATATAGTAAAATTAACTATATTTCTGTATAAAGCAGGAGTTCAAAATTCTTTTAACAGTCAAGAGAGAAAACACACGATAAACCTCAACAAATTTATTAAAAACTAAATTAGGTTATCAATAATTTTCATAACTTTTATATCAAATTTACATATAAAGAAATACAATTAATTTTTAATATATACATTTATTTTTCATAAAAATTAGTAGAAAATGAGATAGAATTCACTAAGTCTCATAATAATAATAACACCACAAGAGAGGAAAAAAAGAGAAAATTTTTTTGCACAACTTTGTTAATAGAAAAAATATTCAACATGTACAAAATACCTTCTCTAATTTTTATTCATAATTATTTATTTTTAGTCATAATTATGGGCATGACTTTTGATTTTAGTAAGTATAAATTAGTTAAACAATTACATACACACATATTTAAAAAGAAATACATCGAAAACATACAGGTTCGTGGAAGATAAAATAAGTCGTTTTTTCTAACCTAAGGCAATATCTATTACAATTTAATAGATAAATAATAACTTATAAATGCACACATGCAAACACATAATGAGGCCGAAAATTCCAATGATTTTCTGTAGTTAGAGAGTCATTTTTTGTAATAACGGAGGTAAATATCCTAAAAATGTTAAAATACAAAATGAATCCCTTTATATTCCGCAATTTGCATTTCTGCCAAATTGAAAAATTAAGTTTCAATACATTTAATTTCATAAATGTTAGAAAAGTTATCAGAAATATTATAAAGCTATGAATTTAATTAATGAATAAATTAATGGATGTATAAAAGGAGTTTGTTAAGAAAATTGCAAAAAAATATAAAAGTAATGCATTAAAAAAAAAGAGTATACTCTCTTAATTTTTTTTCATTTAAAAAAAGGTCTGAGGGACCGTTAAAATATTACTTAAGCACCTAAACAAAGGAAAGGTGTTTGTGATTTGCCTATTTTTTCTGACAAGGGGAAGAAAACAGCATGAGCAACGCTTACACAAGACATTAAAATCCTCACATTTTCAAAATTTTCTTAACGTGCAAAACAAAAAATGTAACAAAAAAAAAGTTACATAAAGAAAAATTTCTAATTTAGAATAAAAAGAATTCAAGGAAGGAAAAATTTTGAAGATTATTTAGAGGTCAAGAATTTAGAACACAGAAATAGATTCCTAAACAATACTCTGCTCAAAATTTTCAAAAAATTAATGAAAACTTAAATTTGGTTTCAAGAAAAGTTGCATCTTTTATTTGAATGTAATCTTAAAATTAGATTACTACAGTAAAATTAAAAGAGAGAGAGAATAAATAAATTAAAAAAAAAAAAAACAAGGGGTGTTGCGATTTTTTTTACATAAGCATGTGAGGGGATGCAAGATTTGCTATTTTTGCAGATAAAGGACAAGGGAATGTGCAAATTGTCAAAAATATGCTTACATAATGTTTGAACGTCCCTCTAATTTAGTGGGTAAAGCTAAAATTCATCTGAAACTACAGAAAATTTGTAGTAATTAGCATTTCTGTCGGGTTGATTTACAAGTGATATGGCAGATTTTTCTTTAAACTGTAGAACAAAACACATAATATAAAATAAATGTAATCAAAGTTATGTTCACATCTTTGTAGATTTTGGTACTTTTTTTTAAGTTATTTACTTAAAGAAAAAAAAGACAACTATGCAAGTACACATAATTCAGAAAATTATTTGTAAGAATTTTAGAAAGTTTCATTAACAATTTCTTCAAAGCAAAATATTTTTGGACACATAAAAGTTAAATTATATTTTGATATTAAACTTAAACTCACAAAATTTAAAGTAAAAAACTTATAAAAATTTAAGTATAAAATCTAAAATTGAAATGTTAAATGAATTCCTAAATCTTGAAGTTTAAATAAAATATTTAAAAGATTCCAGAGGAAAGATTTTTTTTACATCAATAAATTTAATCAACTATTAAAATTCAATTCAATAAAAATTAGACATTAGGATTAAAAATAAAAATTCTAAATAACTGATTAATAAATGATAATTAAAACTTCGATAAAGTGACAAAAATTCTATAGACATTATTTATGGTATGATTCATGCTTGACTTTCAAATATTTCACTAATAAAAAAATAAAAAAACTGAAAAAAAATTTGTCCATCAAGTCAGTTTCATAATTTTATAACTATCTGAACAAATAAGAATAAAACTCATTAGGTTTTACGCAACTATTTCACTTAATTATTTCGTAGTACATATTTCTTATTTCAATTCTCAAGCAGCAAGCAATCTGTTTTAATAGAAAAGTTTTGAAAACTTATTGATTTTAGGAAAATTTTGATTAGTTATTCAAGGGAATTAGTTTTATATTTTCAGGAAAATTAAAAGAAAAAAAGTGAAAGATAGCGTTGATAAAGAGGCAAAATATTGAAATATTAGGAGACTAGGATAAGTTCAATTTAATTATCCACAAAGCAGTAGGCAAATAATAATACTTCTCAATCTAAAAAAAGTTTTAGTACACCAATTAAACAAAACACCAATTAGCAATATTGTGACACAGTAACAAATCTTAAAATTGAAGTACTAAGTCAACCAAAAACAAAAAGCTTCAAAAAAGAAAAATCTAATTTTTTTTAAATAAATAAATGTCTAGAAAAAACTATATAACATGTTCTATAAACTTTAAAACTGATAAATCTTAAAAGTCAAAGAGAAAAAAATTATCAAGCTAAAGATTTTTTTTAAAAAAAAAGACAATTAATTGTAAAATACTACATTATTCATATGAAAAATGCTCAATAAACACTAAACAGAAAGTTTGGCACCTAAATCCTATGAAATGTAGAAACACAAAAGGAAGACAAGCATTAACTTTTCATACAGTTGTGAAAAGTATAATTCTGACTAAAATTCTGTGGACAGATGACTTTAATTGCCATGAATATTTGTTAATTAAAATTATTCATTGAAAATTATTTTTTGAAAGTTGCTTTTGTTTCAAATAACAAATTCACCCTCATGAATAACTTAAAATCTTCACACCAACAGGTGATATTTTTTATACTTTTATAAACCAATATTTATTTAGGGAGAGAGAGGATACAGACTTTAGGAAATTTCGATTAACTTTGAGCAACTTTCATTTAAAATTATCATAAAATTTTTAGTTACACTATTTAGTCCTTTATTTTTATTTAGTTTATCGTATGAATCTTGATATAGCAAATTAATAAGTTAATATGAGAATAAATATTAAGAAAGAAAGAAGAATCACAGCAAACCAATATTAGCAAAGTTAATTCTGAAAGAAAATTTAATTCACAAGCAAGAAAATTTAATTCAATAAAGAAAATTTAAAAGAAAATTTATTCAAAAAATAAATTGAACAGTTTTTCTATGATTTATGGAAGAATAATAGGCAACCATATTTTTAAAAGTGTCTGAAGCTTTATCAGGTTAGGTTTCTACAGTTATTAGGTTGTAAATTTTAGTGATAATTAAAAAATAGTAATATCAAGAGAAAATACAAAAATGATAGCATGCGTTCTACAATTCATATCAAATTATTAATCACACACACAATTATGTTACCTATCTGCACAAATTTTTTAAATAGGTCATAAAAATGAACTGCTAAGATTACTGGAGATATAAACTATAAAGTAGGAAATCATTTCTCTGAAAATAAAAATGCTGTTTTATGTAAAAAAAATATGGTAAAAATGTTATTGACATCAAAACAAATTTTTTTAAAAATAATTTAGTGTAGTTTTGATACAGCACAAACAAACTAAAGGCAAAAACAAAAATAACAAACATACATGATAACTTAAAAAACAAAATATTAAAGAACTTTGCTAAAAGAGTGTAAAACATAAAGATTGATATTCTTCTGGCATTTTGAGAAAATTTTTAATAATAACTAAAACTAATTTCTTTTTGTGATAAAAAATATTACATTGATGTTAATATTTCTAAAATTAATAAAACAATCAGCATGGAATCCAGTGTTTAGTGAAAGACATTATTCAAAAGAAAATCTCAATTGACTGATAATAACAATAATTTGTTTAACTTATTATTTAGTACACATTTTACAACTTAATCAGCGATGGAGTGAGCTTAAATTAGATTTTCTACATCAATGGCAGAACTCAATTTTTAATTCCGTTTGGGAAGATATCTTTGACAAATAAGGCGTTTGTAAAATGGATCTGTTGGAGATGGCTTCCAACGGTTTGAACTTCTGCACTCATAAAATATAACAATTAACGCAAACTCAATAAACTTAATAAGTTGAAGCAATTGGGAGGTCTCCAACAGATAAATTTAAGAAATCCACACAGTTAACACCAGTTAATGTGACAAAATTTTAAAACACAGCTGAAAAGACATTAATAGATTGAAGTTACTTATAAATAAAAAATAGTCAAGCACCAATTATGTTTTATATGCAAGAATATGAAATCAAAATAATAAATATGCTCACTATGATTACTTCAAAATACTTTCCAATAATAAATTTCTCATTCTGAGTAAGCTATATTAATATTTATAAATGCAAGCATGATCTAAAGATGTTAGAATCTACCCATACAGATTACTACTGCAGAAGTTAAATAAGCCCTTAAGTTTTTATTAAAAAATTACTGTCAATAATTCTTCAGATAAGGTACTCTATACAGCTATCACAAAATTATATTTTGTTTGCATTCAAATGCACTTAGAAATGCTAGCCTTTTTAAGCAACTTGTGATTTATAATTAAAAAGCTTAGTGGATTTAAGAAAATAAATTTTAGAAAAGAAATCAAAAAATTGGCCACAAAACATGTTTTTCCAATAAAAACTACCAAACACTTTCAGAATACATAATTATAGTTGAACACAACATTATAATTTTTTTAGATGTGAAAAATTTAATATTTTTAATCTTAATATCTTAACACATTCTACTAAAAAACTCTTAAGATTTTGCAGAAAAAGTAAATGCTCTATAATTACAGTACCAAAAAATGACATGCTTTTAGAAGTGAAAAATTGAGTATTTTTAATATGTTGCATAATATGTTCTCTCTGAAAACTGGCTAACTCAAAGATTATATGGTATAAATAAATGTTCTGTAGTTAAAGTCAACTTAAAGATGTTCTTAAATAAGAGGAAGAGAGTGTTTTCAACTTGTCTTCCACTAAGCTCTTTAATCCTTTGTTTAAGGTGCATTATATTTCAATAAGTATAAAGACAATATCACACTTTTGCAATGCAAATAGAACGTACCAGAACATTCCAAATATGGCAAATGATTTGCAATAACAATTAAAGAAAAATATGAGACAAAAATAAAAGCTTGCTGCAATATGTTTACTAAATTAGAATTGTTACTCTTACCAAGTTTCAAAATTAGTGCTTTATATAACTAATCAATATTAGTGCTATATATAATAATAATAATCAATGGTGCCAAGCGATGGCACCATTGATAATTATGATAATAATAAAATAATGCTTTCATGAAGCATACTAAACAATGCATGCCAGACTATTCCAATTTAAATATTTATGCTTGGATCTGTCCTCTGACTATGCAATAATGTTGCTACAATTTGGGGTTATTTTGAAAATATTATTTTGCACTTTTCTCGGTTCGCAGAACCATCTGTTGGCAAAGTTTGTAGTTAGTTTTGAAATTTGGTCAGAACATATAATCTAGTTTCGTAAAAAGAACACAGCAAGTCGAACACTTCTATCTCCGTCCACTATTCTTTAATTGATTTTTCTAAAACTCGGTCATATTTGAAGCACTCTGAATAATAATCACTGTGTAAGTTACAGTAATAGCTAGCTGTCAGATTATTTTACAAAAATAAGCAAACGGAAAAATAAATGATATTGCCAATATAAAACATCCCAAAACACTTCAGACGAAATCAACATAAAAACAAATGAAATAAAGTCAGTTGAAAGAGATGTATTAATTTGAATTTACAGCTATAACTAAAATACACACAGTAAAAAATAAAAACAGGTTTAAATAAAATATTACAAGACAATACTATACAATGTGTAACAAAGCCCTACTGAGGAGGGAGTGCCCAAAGTGTAGCTGTTTTATCTGCACTAGTAGTTAAGAATGAAAATTCTGTGGGATGCCAGCGTCCCTGTATAACTTTGTCACTGTGTTCAGCAACCACAACCATTGGTAAAGGTTGAGTAAGATCACCTAAAACAGAATAAATTGAATTTGTTAGACATTTAAGTTAAGATAGCAGAGAATTCAAGAAACAATGATAAAAATATGAATAAATAAGATGATTAATTTATTTTAGCTGAAGATTTGTAACAGGGGATCCATATGAGATAAGTTAATCCTAGTACAAGATATTTGTATTTATAAAAGATAAAAACTTAAATTAATAATTTAAATGTGAGAACAAAACCTAATATTACTTAGAAAGTAATAAAAATAGGGTGCGGAATTACATTAAGCAATACAAAATGAGAATAGAAATACAGAGGTGCTTAAGGTGAGCAAAATTTCAAACACATTTGTGCTTAAAACTGTGCTTCACACATTACATGAAATAAATATTCGATGAAGTTATCCAAGCAAAGGACAGGCATATGTATGTCTTATTTAACTAAATTTTAATTTGTAATGCTGTTTCTTTGCAATGATTATTAAAAGTAGGACATATCTGTTTATTTAAATAGAAATACAATTAAGGAAGAAGAAGAAGAAAATACAAGATTAGGAATTATAATTTCTTTCTTCTTTATTTCTTTTTCTTAATACATCTAAATTTGATTAAAAGTATAAAAAATACACCATTTTAAATAAAAATTCTTATTTATTTATGTCAGATTTTTTATTTTATTTTAAGGGTTATTTAACTTTTTTAATATTTTCAAATACTGCTTTTAAGGGAAGTTTTAGCAACAGCATCTAAGCTCTTATGTAATTAAAAAAAAAATCATTTACCTTGTAAGTCAATTAATCCAACTTTATGATCATATGAACCAGTCAGTAAGTAGTATGCCCTTGGAGAAAATCGTGCAGTCCTAATATCAGACGTATGTGGTTTAAAGTACTGTATGCATCTACCTCCCCTAATATCATAAAGCATGCAGGTAGCATCTTCCTGACCTGATACAAGCAACCTTCCTGACGGATCAACGCAAATGGTTGCTACTGGGCTACCTGAAATATGGAAATATAAGTTATATATAATCCTGAATGAATTAAACAGTTGTTGACAAATAATTAATTATAAATAAACATGAAATGTGTATTAAATTTCATCACAGACAAATTTATAACAGCTTTTTTGAACAAAGTATTGAAAATTATTTTTATTAGATTTTATAATTGCTGTTGAACAGTCAATTCAACCAACAACAGTTGTTGAACAGTCAACCCAAATTTCGAGTTTACAACTACCAATTTTCAACTCTGTAGCCTTGTAATTTTGAACCTAATCCCGAAGACATAGGAACTCCTGGATCAAATATTGGGAGAAATTTGCCTCCACAAAGGACTTTTTGATGGGACTAACATGCATTTGTATTACATGGAGAGGAAAACCACAAAAACTTCTCATGTTTAGCCTGATGGCAAAGGGACTCTAAACCATGATCCATCTACCATTGAGGATATTTTATTTCAGCACTATCAGCGCGAGTCAAATGCAGAATTCGTATCGACCAGACATTGTTGGGATTCAAACCTAGGTACTTGATTCGTAGGCAAGTGCTCTATTCTTTGAGATACTATTGTTTTTTTTTTTAGGTTTGTAATTATTTCTTGAAAGATGCCCTACAAAAATACTATAATGGTGTCTTTCAAATTACAAATTAGTAATCTCACAGACCATGGCTTATTTACTATTCTGTTTTAAGATTTATTACCTTTACATTTCAATTCATGAAACACATTATTAGTTCATTATAATAAAAATAATATATAGACAAAATCAAATATCTATCTATAATATCTATAAAAATATATCTTGATTTTTTCTCTTTCTTTATGGACAATAATAAATTTGAATAAAATACTCAGTTTATTACAATACTCCTTAAAGTAAAACTTTAATTTTCTTCTTATAAAAATGTAGCTACATAAGGAAAACTACAATGTAAACCTTAATAGTTTAGCTTGTCTTCTAAAAGATGTGTACAAAAAACACAATAAATAACAGTGTGTACAAGAAAAATGGATGTAGACATTATGGTGATTATAGTAGTGTCAGTTCATAAAAAATACTCATTAGAATAAAAAATTGTAAGTATTCTAAATATTGAGAGCTTTAATTACAATTTCATCAATTATTTCTTGATTGCATAAATTTTAAAAAACATTTTTCAACAAAGGGTATCAAAGGCACGACATTGTGAAGAAAAAAAACTTTATACAATGAGAGTAATTTATTGGGTGATTAAAATTTTTATGGTATTTGATTCAATATAACATTGACTTCAAAATTTTCATTTTCAACTGCAATACATTAATCATATTTTCCTGTTATCGAAATAAGAAAATTTGGATAGTATTCATAAATTAATCTTAATAAAACAACTACATCTTCTTCGAAATAACTATTAATTAAAAGAGAATCTAGTTAAAAAATAGAGCATGTAAATTTTTTTGATACCTGGGCCAGAGCCGGACAAAGGTGGCGGAGTAACTAAATGAACACATCCTTTTGTCCTCACATCCCAGAATCTAATAGTTCTATCTTGTGAGCCACTCACAAACATTGCTCCACCCCAAGTGTAGAGAGCAAGAATATGGCCTAAATATGAATTAAAAAAATTATTATGATTTATAGATTATATCTTTCTGCATCAGTAGTACAAGGCAATACTGGGTTACATTCATAAGAAGCCACACATATCTACATTATCTATGTCAGGAAACCCAGTGTTTTCATCTCAGAAAAAAAAATGGGTGAGAATTTCTCTCCCTTTCTCAAAAACAGGGTGAGATTTCAAAAATTAAAAGAAAAACACAAAGAGACTTGAAAAAAAAATCAATTCTTTAATTATAATGCATTTTTAACATCTTCTAATTTTTAAAGCATTGAATATTTTTGCTGCATCATCATATGGAAAATGTTCTACATCTACTTTTTCATCAGCTATTCTCTTTAGTTTGCTCAAATGCGTATTTGTTTCGTTTTGATCGTTTCTACCCACATTTGTTTCATTTTCATTTGTCCGTTTCGGAGTAGAAGATATTGGCTTTACAAGGTATTTGTCCATCTTACATTACCGAGCAAAAAATTTGAACGTCTTACATGAAGAAACCTTACCTACGGTAAACACGTTGTTGCAGAGAAATGCGTTCTGAAAGAGGTTCCGTGGTTCGGAAGGATAGTGTTCTGTTGTTCTTAAAGGTTCTGAACAATACTGGTAAATAGGGAAGCTAGATAATGGGGCAGATGTTGAAAATAATAAAAGATCCAGGAAGAAAAGTGAAACGGATTTTAATCTAAATGGCGCAAATGAGAAATTTTTTTCAAAATGCGAAAAATTCGCGAATTTTGAAATTGGTTTATAGAATGCGCGAATTTCTCGCGGTAATCATTTTTTAATGCGAGAATATAAAAAAATATGCGAGATTCTCGCGTTCTTGCGCTGTAGTGAAAACACTGCGGAAACCTGTTGTCAAAAATGTGAGTAATAATTTTTTGACCCCTGTCTGAGCTTTTAATTTATTTCATCTTGACTTGAGTCACAAATACTTACCAGAATGTCCAGAGAGTGCCTGGAAAGGTGTTGCTGTTTCACAATCTGTGACATAGATTTTACAATCACCAGCACCACCACTTATTAAAAGGCTTGACTTGCTGGTGGTATCTTCAATAAAGCACATGTCTCTCACAGTTCCGTCATGCATAGTTAATTCAGCTTCATTACCTGCAAAGCAAATTGCAAGTTTATTTACTAGTTAAGTTAAATAACCATTTTAATTCAAATAGCAGATTCTTTTTCCTATCAAAAAATCTACAGAATTTTTCTAGCTTTTCTCATTGTTGCCTACATAAAAGGAAATGTATATTGTAGATTTTACAAAATAATAAAAATTTAAAGCAAATGATTACACAATATAGATAAAAAAATTCAACAGAAAGAGAGATATAGAGATTTTTTTATTCAATGAAAGAAAATATAATCCACGCATCAATAATTACAAGTATACATAGATTACACCATTAATTATAAATTTAAATTAGTTGCAATATTTCCTTACTTGAGGACATTACATAGGCTTTGATTTCTTTTTTAAATTATAGTTTAAAATTTATAATTTAGCGCTATAATTATCTAATTTATAGATTGGTGCAATTTATTATTGAATTACATAACATATAACGTAAGTTAAATCTGGAAGAAGAAAAAAAATTTCAATTAATCTTAAAATTGAAAAATTTGCAATAAAACTAAGTTGTACATACACAAATAAAATATTTTACAAATAAGGATATTTTATAATCAAAAAGAGGAAATAAAATTCACAAACGACATTACATAAATGACTAATTTAGGTTTGTTGCAATACTTGCTGTTTGTGAGTACATAAAATTTATATTTTTAAACAATAATGAAAGTTTAATTTATTACAAAATCAATACTTTTGAACTAATTTAAAATTAGAAAATTCTTAATATAACTAATACGTACTATGCATAAATGCATTTTTTTATAAATAAAGAGTTTTGGGGAATCCTATGTATGGAAATAAAATGCAAAAAATATATTACATTAATAACTATTAATTTAAATTGGCTGCATTATGTCCCTTTTGGAATAAGTACAACATTTGTAAAAGGTAAAATTTTAAATTTTAAAGTTTACCTCACAATCTTTTTATAGCAAATAAAAAGGAAATACGCTAATTAAAATAAACTTTCTAAAATAAAAATTTTATTCTAGTTTATATGTTACCGACAGTAACAATTTGAGTAAACTTTTCATTGATAAAGGTCCGTGATGTAAGTGCCAAATTACAATCACAAGTGATTGTTGAAGTGAGGTCACAAGAAATTACACCGTAATAAGGTAAGTTCCTTACAATCAAAATGAATAAAAAAATATTAATCAGAGAATCATAATAATGAATATTTATAACCAAGGAATCACAAGCAATGAATGTAAACTATAACCAACAATATTCATTAAAACATTAAAAATTTACTTACTATCTACATTACATGTTTCAATATTGAATTTCATTAATTTTACAGTCTTATCATTAGAGCCAGTTGCTAGTAATTCTCCATTAGGACTCCAAGCAAGGCAATAAATAGATCCTTTATGGTGTTTCACTTTTTTGTAGAGTACTGTAGGCTGATGCACAACATGGTCCTCACTAAAAAATAAGATTGTAAAAGTATAGAAGATAAGTTTACGAAATTCATTAAAAGCTCAATATAAACAAGTACAGCATGTTAAGAGATGTTTGCTATTATGACAAGTTTTCGAATAATCATGAAAATGCTAATATTAAAGATACAAAATGTGCATGTTAATAACGAGTTGAAAATTACTAGCACCCTTTTATTATGACAATTAATGATTTATACGAACAAACAAATAGTATTATACAAAAAAGTGCAAAATGGAATACATCGTTATTCATTTATGGTATCAATGCAGAAAAGGTAACAACTAACAACATTTCATCTTAATGTTCAACCTTATATGTTTATAAAATTATGTGTGGGCGATTCGACTTTCAAAAGAATAATTCTTGTACTATTTTAAAAAATCTTGCTGCACACTTCTACAGAATAAGCCCTCTGTTTGCTATACATCTACAAAGCTTTCCACAAAGCCAAGGTATTACACTTAATTTCACTTTCTTTCTTGCATTGTCCAAAAACTGCCACTCCAGCCAACAATCTTTAGGCAAAAATAGTCGAATGTAATTTAATTCAAAATGGATGTTTAAAACAAAAAGGAAAGATATAAATGAATCTATTTTATCTTTCAGTACTCTTATTGCTATTTAAACATTAAATACATATATGTATTTGTTTAAAACTACACGCTCACAAGTTATCTACATTGAATTATTGCTATAAAGGACTTTTACTAAAATTCAATACATAAAATATGTGTTTCTAATCTAATATGAAAAACTTAAAATGCATTGAAAATCTAACAAGAATAATTAGAATCTAACATGAAGAATTTGGGATGCATGAAGAATCTAACTAAGAATCTAATCATTCTTGTTCAACATGAAGAACTTGGGATGCATAAAGAATCTAACTAAGAATCAATCGAATCTAACATGAAGAACTTGGGATGCATGAAGAATTGAACTAAGCACCAAATCATTCTAATCTAACATGAAGAACTTGGGATGCATGACGAATTTAACTACGAATCATTCTAATCTAACATGGAGAACTTGGGATGCATGAAAAATTTAACTAAGTATCATTCGAATCTAACATCGAAAATTTGGAATGCATGAAGAATCTACTTAAGAACTGAATCATTCTAATCTAATATAAAGAACTTGGGATGCATGAAAAATTTAACTAAGAATCACTTCAATTTAACACAAAGAGCAACCAAATACCTAAGTTAACTATGATTGGGTACTCACCTCACGTCTGTGATTTTGGGATAAGCACAAATTCGCAAGGTCTTTGAGTTAGAACCAATGGCATACAGCTGTCCAGAAGGATGAAATTCCGCAGTGCGTATTGCTTGCGCATCCTCTAATCGGGTCACTATTACGAAATGGGGTTTTTTGCTGTCACTACCATCACTGATTCGAGTAGAAACAGAAGTGATTTGCTGAAAAATTGAATATACACATGCTATAAATGGTTAAAGAGCAGAGTACCTAATCTAGAATACCTAGATATAGTTTAGAGAGTTTTGACATGTGGCTAACAGTCTGTGATTGGTTGGTTGAGAGTTAATATTTACCCAAAAGAAAGGAAATAAAGATCCCTTATAGAGTTAGCATGTAGTGCATTGACAAGGAATTTACATCCAGTAGAATCTCAAAATTATAAGTATGTCTTCACTTTTCTTAAAATTTAATACTATAACTAATCAAAAGTATTACTAAGTACTATATGTAAAATTAATACAAACACTCAAATATTTTTAAAAATTTTTAACTTTTAAAAACTATTATAACTATACTGGGCTCTTACATAAAGTTATTCATATTAATTTTAATTTCAAATGAAATTTTTAATAAAATATAACTTAAGTTTTATTTTAGGAAAAAGTAATTTCCAAAAATAATGTTACATTAAAATTGAAGTCTTTATCAAGTTATTGATATTAGTTAGTTTTTGACAGTTTCATTAATTTTAGTCAAATTTTTAATAAAACATTTTTGCAAAAAAGTTATTTCTAAAAGAACATATTGCTAACAAATTAAATATTTAATTACATTTTACTTTAAAAGAGTCAAATCAATTAAAAAAGAATTAATACAAATTTGGTATAGTTACATAAAAGTTTAGCTAACATAACTTAATACAGCAAGCATGATTATCATGTAGAGTAAGAAAACAAAAGTTAAAGCAAAATTGATAATTGAGCTAAACTGATTCGAATCATTCTCTTTGGCATTCCTAGTATCAGAAATTTTAAAGATGATTGTTTTAATTTAATTTATATATAGGAACTAGACCACAAAGCACCGTGAGTTTATCAAAAGTCAAAGAACTTTATTTTATTTTTTTCTTAAAAATATACAATGAAGTCCAGGTTTACATATGATAATACATGATGAATGATATTGATTGATTGATGATAATGGTTAGAGTTCCAAGTGATGGCAGAACACTAAATATTTTGATTGATTTTGTACACATATCTAGCATTTATTTATTGTATTATTGACTAATATTTTAAAATATTTAAATATCCGTAAAGAAAATGAGGTTTGAAAACATCTGTCAATCATAAGTGTTCAGAAATAGAGCAGTGAAAAAGAACATAGGTATCTGGAATAAATTTCGTTTAAAGTATGTTTAAAAAATAATCTTTAAAAAAAATATGCATTAAGCAGGGTTGCCAAGGTTTAGGACAGAATGGATTTATCCACGGTTTAAACCGTCCAGTCCAAAACCCCTTTGTCCAAAACTGTTTTAAACTGTCCAAAACTCTTTTACTCAAATTATGTGTCACAATGTTAATTTAGTAAACAAATTTAGATTTTTTTTTAAAAAAAATATTATTTTTTCATATTACATTATTTATCCCTATTTAAAGGATTAGTTATTCACTTTTGTTGTTCAATGAATTGTGGAGCTTTAAAAATTATAAACCTTTTCCTATTACATTATCTTATTTTCTTTTGATAAGTTAAAGTAAATTGTATAAAAAATATCAAATATTTATTGATACATGTAATTATTATGTGCACAATGGTTACACCTATAGAATAGTTACCTTAACCAAAGTTCAAGGTTTTGGACAGTTTTACCCAGTTTAGGACAGTTTTACCCAGTTTAAGACAGTATTACCCAGTTTAAGACAGTAAAACCCACGTGTCCTGTCCAAAACCAGGTTAGGACGCCCAAAACCCTAACCCTGGCATTAAGTTATCTTTCAAACTTGATTTTATTATATACAAATTAATTTTTAAAAAATCTAAACTTGATACATTGATTTAGAGTAAAATAAGTGAACATTAGCAATCAAAAGAATTCTCTTTGATAGAAAAGTGTATACTTCTGCTCAAACAACGAATTTTGCCCATTATGGTCATATTTTGTTGATACTAAATACAAATTACAAATTAATGTATGAGCACATAGACCATAGATTCAAAGTATTAATCCTATGACTGCTACTAGGGTAATATTGCACAAAAAATTTCATTTAATGAAATGGTGAAAAGTCAATTTGTTGCATGAGAAAACAACCAGATCCTAGAATGACAGTTTAAGGGTTAAGTGGTAAAAAAAAAAAAAAAAAAAAAATGAGCTAAAAAATACTGCTAAAACTTATCTGAAGACCCCAATGAAAGTATAAACCTACTTATGTTTTCAAAACAAATAAGATACAGTTTATAAACTGTAAGAAATTTACAGCATATTATCATAATCTATATTGCAATCGAAAATGTTTCTGCCTCAGTATTAATCATCAACATGATGAAAATACACATAAAAAATTAAAACTAGAAAATTCTTGTTAATTAGAATAAAATAAAAATAATTACTTTAATCGCAGGGTTTGAATTTGACGGTACAGGTGACTGCCTGTACAGTGTACTATCTGTATCAGCTGGAGAAATAGCTCTTTGTGTAGGTGAATAACATGATCCTCTTCCAATGGAACCAGCAGGGCTACTTTTTTGAGAATGGCAAGCACTTTGAAAGGAAAATGAAATAGGTTAATAGAAAGAAAATTTATTTTGAAAGAAATATTTTTTAATCAACATAACGTTATACAATGTTAAACTGGCAAACTTTGCTAATTTGAAACTTGGTTTCTGTTATGATTTCTGAGGTCCGTTTTGGCACTTTTATGTGCAGATTTATGCATAAGATTTATACATACTTTGCACAAAAAAGTTAAAGTTAAGTTTTTAAAAAAAGTTCCAAAAATTCTCACTTTACACAGAGAAATAATAACTAATACATACCTATTTTAGATATTTTCAAAATATCTCATCATTTCAAAAATAAAAATTTAATACAATATGAAAAGAAAATTGGTAGTAATTACAGTTAATTATCCTAGCCAGCAGTTACTTTTGAAGTTAATTTACTTAATAAATTCAAATTATGCGTAAAAATTTAATAGCATTTGAGCATATGCTGATCAATTGTATTAAAAGGTGTTATTTTGTCATATAAATAAAAACAAAATATAGTAAAATAATAAGTTTAAGTATTAAATAATTAAGTATTTTAAGTACTCCGTTTAAGTATTAAATAATTAAACGGAGAGATTTTTTATGCTTTTTTATAGTTAAAAAATGCAAGGAAATAAAGAAAAAAGACCTAATAATTATAAATGCCTTGTGGCATTTAAAGTAACCTTTCGGTTAAGATTTAAATAATTATTTTAATTTAAAGAAATCAAATAAAAATCATATAATTATATTTTTTGTCGATTTCTATTTCGTCCTATTCCATCTGTTTTCTTCCAAGGTGTTTGCTTTGCACAAACTGGCAATGTATTCACACAAAATTAAACATAAAAAAACTATAAACAAATATTTTATTACCAAGGGGGCAAATAAATTAATTTATTGAGCCCAGAAGTTTTCTTTTACAGTAAACACTATATATCAGGGTTGGCAAGGTTTAGGACAGAATGGATTAATCCGCGGTTTAAACCCTGGTTTAAACCGTCCTGTCCAAAACCCCTTTGTCCAAAACTGTCTAAAACCCTTTTACTCAAATTATGTCACAATTTTATCTTCACAATATTTAAGAGGTAAAATAAACATAGAACTAATATCATATTGATAATTAAATATACTAGAGAATATTTGTTTTTAAAAGTACAGTAGGGAACCGATTATCCGGAACGATCGGGACCATCGCTATTCCGGATAACTGATTTTTCCGGTTTTCTGAATCGCTGCAAAAAGCCGTTTTTTTTATTGTTAAACCCAACTATAAAAAAAATATTTGGAAATAATCTTGAAAAAACGAAGTAATACACTAATGATTATTTCCAAAATGATGCTAGGGTAAACATCTTTCAAAAAAGAAAGAAAAATCCTAAAATCTTATGAGGAAAAAAA
>NC_092209.1:77311510-77321101 GCF_043381705.1 Parasteatoda tepidariorum
TTTTTTTAAGAAAAATTATTATTTTTTAATATTGCCATATTTATCCTTATGCAAAAATATTATTTATCAGTATTAAAAGCATATTTATATTTAAAGGATTAGGTATTCACTTTTGTTGTTCAATGAATTGTGGAGCTTCAAAAATTATAAACCTTTTCCTATTATATTGTATTATTTTCTTTTAATAAGTTATAGTAAATTGTATAAAAAATATCAAATATTTATTGATACATGTAATTATTATGTGTACAATGGTTACACCTATAGAATTTTTACCTTTTACCAAAGTTCAAGGTTTTGGACACTTTAAGACTGTTTTACCCAGTTTAGGACAGTTTTACCCAGTTTAGGACAGTTTTACCCAGTTTAGGACAGTTTTATCCAGTTTAAGACAGTAAAACCCACGTGTCCTGTCCAAAACCAGTTTAGGACGTCCAAAACCCCAACCCTGCTATATATGTATACTAAAATACTTTCCAAAACATACAAAGGCTACTTTAACCAAGAAACAAGATTCTTTAATGGTCATTTTAAATTTGGATGAATAAAAATAAGTAGATGACGTGTAACAACTACAAGTATACATGTATATTAAAAAAAAAAAAAAATTTAAGCTTACAACACAGAGCTTACAACACATTTTAGACAAAGGAGAAAAGGAAACCATTAATAGTTAAAAAGAGGACTTACGAGGACCATTAATATTCAGGTATTACACAATAAAATTAAATGATTCAGTATGGTGGTATCCAAATTTTTTCGGCTAAGGAATACGAAATGTTCTACTTTTTTTTAGCAGAACCCCAGCATTATATTTAAAAAAGTTCATTAACAACTGTAAATATATAAACCAAAAAAAAAAAAAAAACATTATTGTGAATTATTTCGAAAATATTTAAAGTGAAAAATTGAAGAATGAAATATTTAGTATTATGGATTCTTGGTGTATGCATATTTTGAAAGCGAATAAAATACGTTGAATTGTGGTTTTCAAAAACATTGCGGTGAGCGAAAAATCCGGAAATCCGGATTTTTTCCGGAGCGCAATCACCCCTGATTCAATGGAGGGCTGAAACATTAAAAAGAATGACTTAAAACGCACTTTGGAGGGAAAAGAGAAACATTTGATTTGGGGTTTCTCAAATGATCATCCTTATCATAATGGGTAAAGAAATAAAAATATATAAGTAAAATTTCAAAATTCAATTTTTTATGGCTGACAAAGAAATAGAAAAAAAATTAATATATTACAGTGGACTTCGAACTCATTGAGCAAGGTGGGGGGGGGAGTGCTCGAATTAACAAATATATGCATGGATAAGAAAAAAAGCAACAAACGCTATTATAAAGAATTGTATTAAACTAAGATATTTAACAAGAAATAAACTTAACTTTAAAATTATTTTTGTTGATGATCTACAATAATCAGCGATTCCGCCTACGTGCTAAAGCGCATCAAATACGACAAAAATTGTGGAGTGGCGAAAAAAAAGTTTTACCGCACCCTTTGAAACGTATAATTCTCCCACGAGAAAATAAAAAAAAATTTCGCCAGTAGAATATGAAGCTAGAATAAAATTCAGCCTTTTTTTTTTCTTTTTGAAAGAAAGAAAGAAATTTATTTTTTGAAATATTGAATTTTAATAAAGAGAAAATGAAAATAATTTTGAGTATCAAATTACATTGCCGTTCTTCCTTAGCAAGTGTTGGATCAGTTCAAACTAAAAAATTGATTTCAAATTGTTTCAGTTGTGCAATTGAATTCATAACTCTTATCTTTGGAAATCTTTGTTTAGACCATAAATAGATAGAATTCTGAGAAAAATGTATATTAATATATTGAATAAGAGATAGACAGGGTCCCCACCAGGGGGGAGGGGGCACACGATGCGCCCACTTAAAGCTTGGGGGGGGGGAATTTTTACACTAAATAAAAAGAATAGTTTGGGGGGGGGACTTTAGAATTTGCCCTAGAATGCGCCCAAGAGCTTGAGGGGGATGGGGGCCACTGGAGATAGATAATTTATAATTTGCTCAATATCATTGACCAAATTTTTTCGGCTATGGAACCCGAAATATTTGAGCTTCTTTCAGCGAACTATTTTAAAAATATTTAATGAGAAAAAGGAAGTATTTCGTATTAGAAAATTGCTCGTGCTGCATAGTTTCAAAACGAATAAAAAAATGGTGTGTTGTGGTTTTCAAAAAACACTAATTATAAATGTTAAAAATTAAAGAAACGTACTTCTTTATTCTTGAATTAATTTATTTTATTTTGAATTGAAAAGCTCGATTTTTATTAAAATAATTACTAATTTTTTTTCATTGGAATTTTACAAAAATAAGTTCATGTAAACAACTGTTTGAAATAAATTATTGACGGGATACTATTACATAAAATAATCCTAACTTGCGGAACCACTGTAATCCTATCACTGAACTCTAGGGCTCCTCGGAACTACATACTGTGCTAATTACAAGAAGAAATTTCAGAAACTAGTAAAATACCTATTTGAAAATAATACCGATGATTAGTTCGAATTAAGAATGTCCCCTTTGTTAAACATTATATCACTATGTTGCACCAAGCCATTCATAAATACACTTCATTTGCAAACACGCTACTTGGAATCACAAGAAAAATTCTATGATAACTCTTAGATTAAAATGGCTAAGTTATAAAAATATTCAATTTTGAAATTGGCGGAAAGAAAATTTAAATTAATTTAGAAATTTAGACAGCAGTTAAACTTCAAGATTTCCTTTAAATCAGACTTCTAATTTTAACAATTAATTACTAAGTAGTGGCAAAAATTTGGAATTACTAAAGATCAAATTTTAACCATGTTACTTCAAATTACCCATCTTTGTATGAAAAAAGTCCAATTGTGTAGTTATTAAATAATATCACAACAGCTTTAATTTAATGATTGAAAAAATAATAATTACTTTGAAGGTATGTCACACTGTTGTAACCCAAGATTAGCATTTTTAGAAGGATCGCAGTTGTTAGTAGCTGCGTTGATGTTCCTTGGTACAGGTGGCAATGAACGAAGAGAAGTATCCTCAATTGAATTGCTTTCATTTCGATTCAAAATGGGAGAACTATGGATTTCAGGCGTCAAAATCCTATTGCCAAAAGGTTTAGGCGTACTAGTAGGAAAGCTATTTACATTTTGCATTTTAGAGAGAGTAAGCTGTGAAACTCCAGCTGGAAGAGAAACGTAAGTATTGTTTGAAGCATCCACAGGGTACTGTGCACTTTGAGCCGGTGTTTGAATATTCTGCGTCTCTTGCAGCACAGACGCCTCTAAATTTGTTGCCTCATTTTGAGCATTCCTGACTAAGAGTTGCCGTCTATGAAAGTCCCTCCATAGTTCCGATACATTGTTTTTATCCGCAGGTTCTAAAGATTTTTCGGGCACTTTTGGAAGTTTGGCTGCGTCGTTAATAGAGGGCTTTAGGGAGTCTTCCTCAAGCCCGAAATCTTTGGTAACGTTCTCTTTGTCGGGTATGTGTGGTTGCGAACTATCTTCTGCCTTTGGGCTCACTTGCTCCACAATTTTAGGTGGAACAGTAAACTTTCCTTTAGATGGTACGTGATTTTTGTCAAGATCAAATTGAAGATCAGCACAACTCGTGCTAAACACATCACTGCTTTCAAAAAGTCGATCGACAGATGTATTCATACCTTTCTTACCAGTCAAATGAAATCCAGCATAAGATCTAGACATATTGGTGAGGTCTCCTACGGAATAAGCCATCGCATTACGGCCGTTCCCAAGCCCATCTAGATTGGGAGTCAGAGACTTAGACATGAAGTCAGAGTTCCTCAATCGAGTGAAAGGCATGGCAGAATGAGGAAATATTTTTGGTTTTATCGGTGTGACTAGGATTTGTTCAGACCAAGAAGCTTCTAAAGAGGGTTTGTCTAATTGTTCAACATCCACACTGAGCGTCTTCTGCTCAAACGGGTATGAAAATGTTTCTGGGGGAATGCACTGCAGCCACGATAACAAACTGAGATCAGAGTCACTAAAGCCGGTACCATTTAGAATATGTGAGAAGCCCATCTCTTGCAATTCAGAAGATGAGCTTGTAGCTCTCTGTTGGCAATATTCAACACATGATTCATATAAGACACCTTTAATGATCAGCTGAATTAATCTATCACCTTTAGCTGTTTGAGACTCGGCCCCTTTTTTATCCAGAGGTAAAAACTTTTCAACTAAAGGGTACACGGCTTTAAAGCAATTCACTCGTGCGTTACTTGGGTTCCAGTTCCGATAATCAAAGTGGTCAGATAGTCGTGGCAATGTCACTAAAAGACACAGGTTATTATAGTCCTCTTTTGAAGGACAGTATTTCTCAAGATCAGCTAAACTTTTGACCACTTCCTCTACCGCCACATCCACGTTTTGAAAAATACCCGTTTCAGAGCGTATGCATAGTAATTCAATGTACTTATGCTTTATAACTATGTAGTGAAATTGTTTCGAGTCAAAATTGTCCAGTCCTTCCAGTGGCTGCACAAATTCAAGTACCTCGTCCCACTGGCCATCTAGAATAAGCTGTCTCAAGAAGATAATATCGTCTGAAAATGTCCCGTTGATGACACCAGTTTCTCTTTCCACTGAAAGTTGGGATATGCTAAGTTCACGATTCGATAAAAACTCCAGCAATAATTTGATGACGTCTTCTTCATTCAAAGTCAGGTGAGCTGAAGGCATTATGGGAAGCCACTATGCAGCAAACCTGAAGGGAAAAAAATTATAAATGAAAATAATTTATAGCACATCCATATTAACAGATTATTACAACTTGTGCAAAAAACCAAACAAATGATATTTTTTAAAAGCTGTTAAGGCTTTTTTACCCTAAAATTAAAACATAAATATCATTCTATGTAGTTAATAAAACTAATTCTATGTAGTTAATATGGGAAAACTAGAAAGAAAAAAAAACATTTATAAAATCATTTTCTTAACTATTTTTCTATTTTCGAATGTGTATTTCATTTTCAATAAATATGACACTTCGAAGTGCGTTTTGGATAATAAATAAATTATTTCACTGCAATAATTTATAAGTTCTGATGAATTAAAATATTAATTTTAATAAATTTCTATTAAAATATTTAGTAAAAAATAAACAAAATTAATGATAAGGAAAATATTAATTTATAAAACAAACTTAATACATTTACTTTACTGATTAAATTTACTTTATTGCAAAAGTTTAAAATTTTTCAAAATTCACCGAAAACCTTCTTAATTGTATATACATAAAAAAAATTTTTTTTTTTTCATTGAATGAACATTTTTCTTCCGAAACACTTAAATCAATATTCTAAAGGGAAAAAAAGTGGATTAATCAAACATTAATAAGCTTTACAAGTTAACAAAAAATCTAAACATATTTTTATTACAAATACAGACATATTCATCGACGTTTAATATTTTTATTAAGAAAAAGTATTTTTTCTTGATATTTCACCGGCAGCCAAACAGACAGCCAGTAAATAAATAAATAAAAAGATAAAGGGGGAAAGGAAAACATGTGAAAATGAAAGTAAATTAATAAAACATTAAATACTTTAATGAAATTACATTTTAAAATTTTAGTTCCACCCACTTTAAGCAAATAAAATAATAATTATAATAATAGTAATAACGCACTCAAAACTTGGTCTTCTGAATTTGCTTTTAATGGCTATTATACATTTTTAAAAATAATTCCTGCAATCTGTATGATTCGTTCCGTATATCCTCTCTTATGCTGCAGGATAAACAGTGCTGTGGACTAGAGACTAAAAACTATATTATTTTAAACATAGTTTCAAAAAATCAAAACCTAATGAGGAACAAGTAGGCGACTATAAATAAGCAATATTGTAAAGACGAAAAAGAAAAAAAACTTTGTCTTACAATATATACATGTTAGTTTAACATTTACAAATAATTTTTAACAAATTAAAAAGTTACTTTATGATTGTAAAAGTTTTTAAAACAACTTTAGATTTTTCATTAGTACTACTATTACTTCTCAAATATTCACAATAAATAATGGATCTCAATAAAAGCTACGAAACTATACTGTATTAGAATGAAATAAGGAATAAACAAAGGATAATTTTTTCATTCTTGGAGAAATAAAAAAATCTACAATATAATGCATTATTATTAAATTTGAAACAAAAGTAGAAAAAAAAACCTTTATAATCATCATTTCTATAAAAGAATTTTTAATTCCCACGCACCTTATTTATTTTTATTTTATTTATTAATGTTGGTCTTTTGGAATAATAAATAGCTGTAAATAGGAAAAATTAACGAATTATTTTTTTTTAAAGGAAAGAAAAAAAAATAAGGGAAAAACTTTCCTCTTTCAAAAAACAATTGCAAGCAAAACGTATGAGTTTTTTGGGGGATGGGAAGGATTTTCAAATTTAAGGGATCCCAGGATTCCATGAACGATTCCACAAACAGCAAATAGTTAATAAAAATAATAATATTAATAATGCAAATTAAAAATAATTCTTCGACAAAATTTTAAATCTAAAAAAGTTAGAATGGAGTTAAACCTGAAGTGCACTACTAATCAGATAATTATATCTCTCATTAGTGATTCAATTCCAACAAAATTTTAAATTAAAAAAAATTTTCACTCATTTTGTAAAACTTATTAACTAAAATGTAAAACTAGAATATTAATATCACAATATTCAATCTTTACTAAAGCTATATATAAATAAATTTTAAATGAACTAGTAAAATAAAGCAGAATTAAGTGTTGAACGAAAAATTAAAATTAGCTTTCGACTATATGTTTTTTTTTTTGTTAGTCATACCACAAAAACATACACAAATTACTATGAGAACACTCACACTCATTTGTAAAATGAACAAAAATTCCGCTTCCCATCATAAATTACGAAACAATACACCCACCTTCATGCTTTGAATTGCCGCACGGAACACCGGCGCATGTGATTGCGAACGATGAGGTGAAGAGCTTTGATTCTGTCAGAAAATAAACCGGCAGGTTGGAAGGAGAAAAATAAAATAAAATGATAAACAAATAAAAAAAAATATTAAAAAGTGTAACGCAGCGTGTCGCGCGCGAGAGCCTTCACTCTCATTGCTCCCTATCGAAAAGGTGGGGTCAACGGCCCACCCGGAGGCTAGTAGTTTCTTTCCTCTAAACACCTTCGTTACGATTATTATTTTTATTCATTTAATTTTTTTCGTTTAATAAATTAAGAAAACTCATAAAAGAGTCGTTTGCTTAATTAGGTTTGACTGTGTGTCGCGACTAGTTCATTACCACTTTATGAACGTGACACCCAGAGAAGAAAATTGATGTCAATGGATGCTCCTGTTTTTACGACACCTGGTGTATAGATTTGCATTTAAGATAAAAGAAGAGTGGTGCGGAATTATTAAATATTTAATAAGTAAACTGGCAACATTTCATTACTTTTATTCCAATCGCTCATGATCAAACAAAAGTTATTAAGTTCGATAATTATATGCGCATAAATTATTTAAATTAGAGCATCTTGTAGTACTATCTTCGCTTTGAGGAGCGTTTATTTCTCGTTCTATCAATTTCATATAATTAAAACTAAAATAAATTATAGTGATTTTTGAAAAAATAAATTTAACACGAAATTTCATTCAACATGCTATAAGTGACAATAAAATTAAATTGATTCTCTTAGTAAATATTCAAATACAAAGTATTATAAAATACAGCACTGTTAGTACTCTAAAAAAAATTATTTTTTAAATTTGTTTTAATGATTATTATTATTTAGCTAAGCCTTAGACTAATATTAATAGTGTTTCAAAATCAATAACAAATAAAATATAATAGTTAATAAAAAATTTTAAGTATTGTTCAAAAATTTTATATAAATCCTACTGTCTTATCAAATGGATTTTTAAAATACTGTTTTTTTCCTAGTTTTACATTTTTATATGAATATGCATTTATTTTTACTTCAGAGAAGAGCTGCTTAACTAAATCATACCTCTAATTTCTGAAGAAGCACTGTGTAGAGCAATGGTTTCCAAAAGCTGTTTCGCGGAACCCTAGGGTTCCGCGAGTTAGGGCTCTTTATTTTAATCAAAAATTACTTTTTAAACCTTAATAGTTATTTTATTTTATTAATGGTCCGGATAATTTTATGAAATTATTTAATTACATTATTCAATGAAAAAAAAATATTTAAAAAAAATTCCATAATTATTTATTATCTTTTTCACACATAAGTATTTCTCATCAAACTTTAAAATTCAAACTAAAATAACCGAATTCAAGAATAAAGAATTATTTTTGCCCGATATTCATTCTAACAGCTTTAAAAAAAATCTTTTTTAAAATCAATAATTCAACTTATTTTATTCAATTTGATCTACGCATAAGCCAAAAACTAAACTACACAAAAAGCCGATGCAGACCTATGAATTCAACTGCCTAATATAAAACCAACTTTATGACTGTTATTGATGAAACAATTAATAAATTTCATTCTTTATTAAAAAAATTTCCAAAATACTTTTTTAGTAAAAAGACCGTTTGTAACAGAAAAACCGCTGGTATAGGGAACGCTCTTGCGGATAAATTGTGAAGCTTTTTTCATATGGAGATATATTCAAGAAGACTCAAGTCGCTGTGAGCTTGCGTTAAGTTTTAATTTAAGTTAATCGGTTTTGCAGATTTTTCAATGTAATTTATAGCAGAGCTAAGGTAATGTACTGATTATTTAATACATCATATTCGCAACTTATTTTCTTATGTTCTACTTGTTTCATAGTTAGCAAACTGTTGTTTGAGGCTTGGAGTAATACGTCGTGAAAACGTCACGCAGTAGCCTAAACCATACTTGTACGATTTAAGAGCAATGTATCAACTACTGAACAGGTCGTGTTTAAAACCATACTTCACCCAAACTGTAAAATGTGGCTGAGAACTATTTCTGAACTAACTTTCACCAATTACCAAACTTTTCATCTGTTGAGAAAGGCTAATAATACCTAAGACAGAAACAGTTGAAAACAATGTTTAAACGGATTTAACTATTCTGAAGCGTCAATCTTTAATTAGATTGATAGTAGAAAATCTTATTCTATACGTGAATCTATCGGAAATAAACGATCTGTCCCAGTACCTTCTATGTTGAAGACTATGTTGTCAAATTCCCTATTTCTAAAAATAAAAATAGAACGATGGTTTTGGGATCTATAAAGATGCAGTCTTAAAAAGCAGCACACATAAAAGTCCCATTCCATTTTTGTTGCATGTAAAATTTTATAGGTTTATAATTCTGTTACTGTATTTGTAACAGTTAAAAATTTAATATCACTTTTACTATTGTGTTATTGAATGCTTATTATGTTAGCAATTGGATTGGGTTAGTCATGGTCTAATTATTCACTTAAACATAAATCAGGGTTGGCAAGTTTTTGACACATGCAGGGGTGATTGTGAGCCCAAGTCAAAATTCCGGAAAATTTCTTGAGTTAAAAAAAAAAAAAAAAAAAAAAAAAAAAAAAAAAAAAAAAAAAAAAAAAAAAAAAAAAAAAA
>NC_092209.1:77321448-77350436 GCF_043381705.1 Parasteatoda tepidariorum
CATACTAAACTCAGAAATCGACTGGGCAATGAAAAATGTGCAAAATTAGTCACTTGCTATCGTATGCTTCGGCACAGTGACCCCGACTACTGAACATATAATTTTGTTTGTAATTAAGTTTTGTTTAATGTGCTTTTTCAACTGAATAAAAGCTTTTAACTTGACAAAATAGCAGTAATTCTTGACATAGAGTTTGTTAGTAGTTAGAAGTTTTGTTTAGCTTATTTCTAATATTTAAGAAATGCCAAATTTTAAATTCTTCATTTTAGTTCCTGAATTTATTAATAGTTCCAAGCTTTTTTGTTTGTTTGTTTATTTCTAACAATTAAGAAGAGCAAAATTTTGAATCCTTTGCAAATCAAGCTATAATGATAAAAATAAGTATCACTATTTTCAATAAGTATATTACAATATTTCTATATGAATGTATATCCTTCTATAAGAATACATGTATATAGTTGCAAAATCAATAGCAATCATTTACAACATTCATTTATTCAATCATTTACAAAGGCAATTATGTGAAAATAATGTATTGTCCGCTATATGCCAGAAATGAAAGAAAACAGTAGGTTTTTGACAGTTTTTACCGGTAAAAACACGGTTTTTACCACTGTCATGTCAAAAACCAGTTTTTGACGGCAAAAGCCCAACCCTGACATAAATACTCAATATTTTTGAGAGCGGTACGATTTAGAGAGTAGGTGGTACGAATCAGGCAACCGGTTTCTTAAATCGTACCACTTGCAGACCTTGCGAAATCGATTTACAATACTTAATGCACAAATATTACCAAAAAATAATATAAATAGCTAAATGAAAGTGTTTTATTATTAAAAGAGATAAACTATGACTGTAAATGATATAAATTAAATGTGAAACAAGGTACAATATAGGCAGCCCTCCTCTACATGTTGTGATTTAAGTTATATTTAAATCGGTTATTGTAAGTACTGGTTTGATTACTATATTACTGGTTTTATTACTGGTTAAACGCGAATACCGGCGAAGATTGCTCTGAGGACATTTGCTAACAGCAAGATAGGTAAAATCATAACTTAAAACTAGATATCTTTAAATGGTAAAGTGACTTATCAATTTTGTAATAAAATGCTATAAAAGTGATAAAAAAATTGCTAAACAAAAGAATCGGAAACTGTTTATCAATGCTAATATTTTAATTGTTCATCGAGCCGACAAGTGAATATGAGAAAGAACATTGTTCTTAGAAAACAAGATTTAAACTCGGTGAATATTTATTTCATCCATTACAGGCACAAACATGCCAAAATTATTGTATTTATCGCATCATTTTTTTTTAAAATTTCTTTGAGGAATATGTTCCCAAATGTACATGCACATAGTGTCGAATTATGTAAAAATAATTAAAGTAGATCTTTTTTAATATCACCTACCTAAAGCTTAATAATAGCGTTTACTTATTACGTATAGAATATAGTTAATCCTGGTAACAAAAATCTACCAGCACGATAGTGGGCGCTGCAGATTATTACCGAACCTGCAGATTATTTTTCTCTAAGATTTCTTTTAATTTTTAAAAAAGCAAATAAATAAATTGCTGATAATCCGTTTTAAAATCTCTCTAAAGTTGTTTCTAATAAAATTAGATAGCTAAATTAAGAAAACACATTTAAAAAAATGCTATTCGATAACAGATTTAACTTTATAGGGATCTATTGCATTTTTTTAGTACTGTTGTATAAATTTCACCTAAGCGAAAACATCATAAAGTAAAATTATACACAAAAATGCATAATTTTTAGAGACTTAATCTTTGCAAATTTTTGTTAGATTAGGCTGAATTTTTTACAGTAATGATTTTTGCCCGACTGTACTGAGGTAGCAGATAAATTTGGATTTAAGAAGATAGTACTGCAGATTCGTTACTGGGGCGTTAATTTATAATACTTCTAAAAAAATAAAAAACCAGGTTATTTTAAATAGGAATCGAGCAAATATGTCATAAACATCTGTTTACCAATTTTGAACCACTCGCTCCTTGCTAAAAAATCTATTATGTATGTGTTTTGATTCTCTTGTCAGCAATACACATTCCATGCTTACTTAAGAAAATCTTGCTCTCCCTTTGACTTTTACTGTAGTAATCTAATGTAAGGAAAAAATTCAAATAAAAAATTTAACTTTGCAACAAACAAAATTTACTTTTTAATTCATTTTATAAAATTTTTGAGTAGAATACTGTTTTTAGGAATCTTGAGTATTTTCAAATAATTTTTGTTTCAATTTTATTATTTTAGTTAATCTGTCAAAGGTTAACCTTTGAAACTCAACGAAAAAAAAAATTTCAACTTTCGTTCCTCAAATTTATTTTTAATTTAAATTTTTTCCAAGTTTAATTTTAACCAATTTTTTTTAACCTTTAAAAAAAATTTAAAATAAGGGAGTGCTAACGCTGGCATTGCCTATCTCCTCTTGTCAGCAAAAAAAAAAAAAAAAAANTCAAAAAAAAAAAAAAAAAGTAAATCACAGAACTCCTTCTTTCTCTTCTACCTTTGAACAGTCTCACTGTTTTTTCTTTGGAACTATTCAAACTAATTGATCTCTAATTTACTAATTGATTCGAATTTATTTCTTTTCTTTACACATGAAGCTAAAATTAAAAATCCGTATTTGTAAGACTATGTAAGAATTAGTAGCATTTTCATCTAAATAGTACAAGATAGAAATTGGAATTTTTTTTATTTTTTCTTTGTCTTCACATGCGAAACAGGTCACGAATATGACCTTGATCTTTCCCTCTCCTCAAAGCTACAAAGATGCCTTCATTTTAATCTAAAGCACACGTCTCCTCAGTAGCAAAATCCCGATTAAGGTGCTTCAAAGTGCTCCATTTATTTCAGGCAATTTATGGTACGCCAAACCCTAATCACACATCAGAAGGAAAAAACCAATACAAAATTCAGCCTCGTAAAACGTGCAACGCATAGAACAGCAAACAAGGGAAATGGATGTCCAAAAAGTTAATTGCATCGTTAAAATAGTTTTCTGTTCGTATTTTATTTACAACTCACTTGTTCGGACACCTTGTGAGTAAACAATGTTTGAGTGGGTGCTTTCGGTCACGGTCCGAAAAAACACATTTAAAGATGGCTACCATACCAAGTTCTTTACCAAGCTTCATAATGTAGATACTACAGATCGCATAAGACAATGAATGAAATAATTTCGTGCGGAATTTTATTTCCTGTTGCCTCGTATCTGCGATGTATAGTTAAAAGATTAAAGATTAGAGAGCGGCGTGCGTGGGATAGATGTCATTGTCGAACTTGATCAGCAGTGCAAAAAACGCTTAGAATTCATCAGGGTTCTTTAGGGCTATGAATTCCGAGAATAATTATTGAAGTGAATCATCAACTTCGTTTCGATGTAACGCGTGTTGACAAGAAATCTCGTTAGAATCAAAATGATTTTTAAGAAAATAACAATTAAATAATAATGGTGCTTCTTCTTTAGATTATTAAATCTAGAATTTCGGTCTGTCCTTCATCTCTGAAAGATTAAACTTTAACGATAAAATCCTTAGAGCTGGAATTTCAATTCTAATAGTTTGTTCTTAATTATTCCATAGATGTAGCGTCTCACGAGATTACAGATAAAAATGACATTATCCATGAAAATATAGTTTTAATGGATCTTAACTTTTGAACCAGAAACCTGCTTTTTCATTGTCACAATGGGTGTGTTGACAGTTCTTCAATTATTATTAAATAAATTAATTAAAAAATGAATAATAATTAAAAATTATTTTCTGCGTGGAATTATCTTTGTATATATATATATATACCAATCTATATCTTTGTCTTATATCTTTGTCTTATATCTTTGTATATATATATACCAATTATAAAATAAAAAAATTAAAAAGCCGAAAACAAAATAACGAAAAGATATAATCTCGTCATCAGCTCACACGATTATATCCGCAAAAAAGAGTGCTTTCTAATATTGTTTTCATATAGCCAAAGCAATAAAAATATATCAATACAATATTTATTTATTTTAAATTATTTTTCTTCTCTTTTCATAAATCTTTATTACATTTTCCAAATGTTTTCTCTAAATTTTTAACTATATATATATAGATATATGAGCTGCTAATCACACCATGGATACAAAACAGTTGCTCTTTGATTACTTTTCTATTTATTTCAGTGGAGAATGCACACGTTTATTACTTCAAACGAAAATATCTCTTAAAGTTCTAAGTCAGTGTTTCCCAAAGTGTGGTACGCGTACCCCCAGGGGTACGGAACAGTTTAGCGGGGGTACGCGTTCTTATGCGAAATATTTTGCAACAAACAAAAATTTCAAAATTTCTTTATTTAAAAACAAAGCTAGCCATAAAAATTTACGATTACGTATTTTTCTATTGGCTATTTTTTGCTGATTTAACAGTTAATAATTAGTGGTGTCAATAGCCAGTTGTGATTTTTAACTTTTGCGCAATTTTTTATAGTAAAAAATGCATTCAGTTTTGTATTAGTGGTACACAGGGTTACGAAGAATTTAGAAAGGGTACACAAAAGTCATAAGTTAGGGAAACACTGTTCTAAGTGATCGCCACATTACAACTCATTTGGAATGGATTCAGCAGCAAAACAGCCCACGTATGTGGAGCATTAATTCAATTTATATAACTAAGAATTTAATTTGATGATTCCGATTATCATTAAAATATTGCTAACCTTTCAGATAAATATATTGCGTTTTCTAAGAAGTATTGAAATAATATTTTACTACAATACCATTCTTAAAGAATGAATGAAGAAAAGATGGAAGGAAAGAACGATTTTCTAAAACTCAATGAATTGGATTGATTTTTCAATCGGCAACTAGAAATAATCTTCTTAACAAATTAATCGGATTACAAAATTCTTCACAGCTTTGATCTGATCTATGTATGCATGTAACGGTACTTTCCATTTTTTATAACTAATACTACTTAGCATTTTAGAAAACATACATGTTACACTGTATTTGAATTGTGATTTTCACTCATTAAGGAAATACCCTTGATGGAAAATGTCAATGTCTGTCATCGCAACCTTTTTAGAATGTTGCCATCCAACATCAGAAACTTACGAAGTTATGTACTTTATCTTATGTGAGAAAAAGACGAACAATTGGGTATACTATAGCCTACGTCACAGGTTGTGTTATTCCTACTAAATTTAACCCATGAACGGCATTTTCTGCGAGCCTAACTTCAAGCCACAAATAAACAAACGAAGTGTTTGATCGTTTAAATAGCTGCTCGCCAGATTTTATTGCATTATAAAGAAAAGTAATTGATATTCGATTTTTGATTAATAATTGATTTATGTGGATAGTGGCATTTATGTGGATAGTGGCATAGAATTTAGCATTGCGTCATGGTAAATGTTATTCCTACTAAGTGGAAGTAGTTGTGTTTCTTTTATATTATACCCAATTAAGTGAGCAAACGATTTTATAAATAGTAGATTTTCGAAATCGCTTTCTAATTTTCATTAATAAACTTTCATTTTTGAATAAAATAAAACTAGATTTTGGATAGCAAATTATAATAACGATTTAAAAATTGTGCAAAATTTGAAAGAAGATTTTAACATTTATTACAATAAAATATGCCAATCCAGACTATCCATTCAACAATATGTGATAGAAGTTTCAACCTTTTTGGAATGGCATGGTAATTTCATTTCCAACATGCTGTAAATAGCACGTCCCGACTCCAAACGAAAAAGTGTTCAAAAAACATAATTTTTTAGAGTGAGAGAATCGGAAATTCAATTTATTAGCAAATAGAAGAAAAGCAAGATTTTTATCCCCATCAACTTTACTTATGAAAATTCGGCGTAGCTCTTAAAGATTAAGCAACTCAATTTAATAGCTTCGCTGTAAATGTAAGCAAATATCTTTCTTTTCTCATCATTGATTAAAAATACATACTTTAAAATTGCGTATCTAAACATCACTGATGGAAGTTTTTTTTTAAAAAAAATATTAAAGCTGATAATTTAAAATTAAATTTACGTAGTACATATATATAGATAAAAAAAAATTTTATCTGCATTTCACTTTTCCTACATTATAAATTCATATAACTATAAAAATTTACGAGCGTTTTCCACGGCAAAAAGAAAATTTATATCAAATCGAAAATAAATTTAAAATGTTTTAGGGGTTCCAGAGATGCAGTATTTACTTATTCCGCCCGTGGCAGCTAAAAATTGATCCAAGTTTATATCTTCAAAATCACATTAACGCACAAGGCTGAAATTCTAAATTTGATATTTGGGTATCTAGAGGCATATCTTCATATAGGATAGTAAAGAAAAATTCTCGAACGAAAGGAATCAATATTTGAAGCTCCATTCGAATAGAATTTCTCTATGACTAGAAAAAGCATTAAAAATGTTAAACTCAAAATAAATAAAATTTCTTAGATAAAATTAGGGACAATAAATATCGCTTTTTTTTAAATCATTTTAAAATAATATTTATAATAAAGTTCTATACTGCCGAAAAGACCAGCTGTAAGACATGGTCATGCACGATAAACTAGTCAAAGTATACATAATCGGAGCTAATAATGTATACAATGAAAGCAATGTATATCGTTCAGAGCAACAAACATGCAAGCCTCGGGATAGACACGATTGCGAACGATTTGTAGACAAAAAGCATGTTTCATGGTCAATTCACTAATAACAAAACATTTGGCCTCAAGGAAACATCTGTGACATAAATATCGAGCAATGCTTTCAATTTTCAATCGGAGAAAAAAAAACGAAGCAATTAATGGGCGAAAAAGATCGCCCACGGATTGAATGACTTGCAACTTTTATATTGGGAACAGTATCTCTTATCGAATATTTTTATCTTTGTATGAAAATGACAAGGCACGCAACTAAACTGGTCAGGATGCAAGAAAAGGGTGTGTAACCCGGCATCGTTACATCCTTCATTCCACATCGCTGGTCGTAGTGATGAGGGATTCGAATGTTTGTGAGAGCTAAAAGAGGGATGAGAATTCGAATAAAATATCGAATGAATCAGAGACTTTGTGCAGAAAAAAAATTGTTCAAATAAAGATGTTTTTTCTTAATTAAATTATCCAGCGTTAAAGAGTGTATAGCAAAGTTTTATTTAACCTAAAGTAAGAAAGCAAACAAAATATAGGACAAGTACAGTTTGTTAACTTTACTCACATGGTAACTTTACTCACAAGTTAACTTTTCTCATATTTTGTTACATACATGGGTAACAAGAGTTTTACAGTGATACTATGCTTCTTAAACTAAATTATTGTTTAAAAACTACGAATGAAGTGCTTGGGAATATAGGGTGAAAGGTCACAACTATCCCAAAGGTGACATTTTTATAACAACTGTATCACACCGATTTGGGTAATCTTTTTTTTTTTTAATATAACTGTTTCTTCTTTTAAATTTTCTATTTTTAATATTCTTTTTCCATCTGACACCATGATGAATTTAATCTAATCTCAAATAAACTTACTTCCCACAATGCGAAAAAAATACTTTTTTTGTAATAAAAAATATTTAACTACCTAATCACCTGGTATCGAACCAAGGAATTAACAGTTTGGCGCTTCAAAACCATATGGTTAATAGAACACTATGGTCACCTGGCTGTTAAGAGGAATTCGAGCTTGTTAAATCATTTCCGCGGTTTTGTATAGGGTACACACGCCACTGCGCGGTCCCTGATTTTGAAGCTCGATATGGTAGTATGGATAATTAAGACATTGTATCCGAACAAGTTGCAAAACTATAGGTTAATATTAAGAGAAGATATTGGCCATTATATATATTCAGCACTTGAACTAAATTTTTCTAAGTTTAGATGCTTTTATTAAAAACACGTTTAAAAAATTAAATAAATAAAAGCACAGACGTTTTGAGGAAATTCACAATTTACAGTATCTCTGTTTGAATATTTACTTGCCCGGGCATGTAAAGGTTAAAAATACGCAATCTAATTTTCGAGCCCTGGTACCAAGTTATTTCTTGAGAACATATTTTTACATCAGTTTTATCGACTGAAATTTTTCAATTCAGACAAAAGAGAAGATCTTCCTTAAGTGGCAAATCGCGTGATCAAAGGCGTTTCTATCATTTAGTCAAACGTTTTTGNAGAGGAATTCGAGCTTTTTTAATCATTTCCGCGGTTTTGTATAGGGCACACACGCCATTGCGTAGTCCCTGATTTTGAAGCTCGATATGGTAGTATGGATAATTAAGACATTACATCCGAACAAGTTGCAAAACTATAGGTTATTATTAAGAGAAGATATTGGTCATTATATATATTCAGCACTTGAACTGAAAGTTGCGACGCTTTTATTAAAAACACGTTTAAAAAATTAAATAAATAAAAGCACAGACGTTTTGAGGAAATTCACAATTTACAGTATCTCTGTTTGAATATTTACTTGCCCGGGCATGTAAAGGTTAAAAATACGCAATCTAATTTTCGAGCCCTGGTACCAAGTTATTTCTTGAGAACATATTTTTACATCAGTTTTATCGACTGAAATTTTTCAATTCAGACAAAAGAGAAGATCTTCCTTAAGTGGCAAATCGCGTGATCAAAGGCGTTTCTATCATTTAGTCAAACGTTTTTGTGTCCTAAAAAATTCTGAATCAACCTTATATTATAAACGTAAATAAGCAGTACAAGATTTATTCGCGAAGGTTTTAGAGGTATTATTATTCTTTAAAAAAAGTTTAAGAACAGTTGATTTTCTTTATTCTTTGCATCACGCGGTCACTGCAAAAATATTTTCATCCTCGCGTAAGATTTCATTTTTAACCTGTCTGTAGGAGATAATCTTTTCTGATGTAGGCCAGCTAAAGCCAAGGATTACATTCCTTGGAGGGGAAAAAAATGTCCAGTTTTAGTCGTCATAAACATGCTTCACATGAAAGGTAAATTTTTAAAAACCACCAGTCAAGATAGATTTAGATGATAGTTGAAAAGAAATAAGGACAGCTTTGTTTTAGCCTAATACACATAAAGTTTGAAAGATAAACATCAGTTTGGGAAAAGAATGTACATACACTCCGCTTGAAACCCTGTTTTAACACAAAGAAGTTCAGATAAGGCTTGGCTCATATACACTATTGAAGTAAACATTTTTTTATTTTTTTCATTGCACAATAGTTAGAGAGCTAGAAACATTAAGTAAGAAACAAATGAGAAAATTGTTTCCTCAAAATGATTAATTTTAAAAAAAATTTAAAAAAATACAAAACACGGTTGATAGAAAATTTTATGAAATATTAATCCCTCCTTCGATTTTAAAGCACACGTTGCAAAATTTCATGACAGTTAAGTTTTATTTTGATAAAGCAAAATCAACGATACTGCGGCATTACATAATCAAGGTATGGAAATCAAACAGAGTTCTCAACTAAGTCTGGCACAAAAACAAAACGGAAAAAATTAAGAATGACTAATGGGACGCCCAAAAGATTCTGGTTTCCTTGCTCATCTGAAGACTGTTTAACCAACCCGTAAGGGGCTTATTTATTATTTTAAGGTAGGTCACACAGTAAGAAACTATAAAAACTATACCTGGTCACATAATTCACAAACAATAAAGTGTAATAGATTGCAACAGTGAGAGAAAAGCTATGACATTTAAGGCTGGTCACACTAAGGAGAGATTGCAACAATAGGAGACAAACTAGGGATATAACATCTGTATACAGTTTTATATCTACGAAACTACAATCTCAAGAGAATATTGGAGAAAATATAAAAGAGATATTGGTGCGGTTCCATTTGATAGTTAATCTATTATTTTTTACGAGGTTATCCTTAGAACTTAATTCCCACTAGAAAGAAGAAATCTCAATCGCATCAGTTATGTAAACTTTTTTTTTAAATTACTCTTCTTAAATGTTTAAAAAGGAGGAAGTCTTTATAAATATTTTATTTTTAAACAATTCACTAATGTTGTCAAGATTATTTAGAGGGGGAAGGGTTACATTCCTGTTTTTTTTATTTTATTATTTATTTAGTTATAGTTCTGCAATAGTTTATCAATCCTTACAAGTAAAATATCATTAAAAAAAATTATTTAAGTAAGGGTGTCTAACCTGCGCCTTAGAGGCCGAATGCGACAGTGGAAAGATTTATGTATCCTGAACCCCATCCCTTAATAAAACAATAATTTGAAAGTTGCGTAAAAAACTTTTAAAACTTTTTAATTGACTGTGACGAAACAACTTGATTGCAACGAAAAATTCATAATTTTATTCAAAAGCGGTAAAAATTTAAAGAAACTTTTTTCAACCATAAGTGTTTCAAAGCAAATGTTTGAATTAAAAAAGAAAGATATAGTTTATGCTAAGTAATGTTAAAATTGTATTTCAGTATAAAAGTACTGAAAAGCTTGCAAAACATAGCTGTATTGAAAAAGAAATTAAGAACAAGTTTTCCAATACTTTCACATTGCAATGTTCTATAAATATTTTTCACATTTTTTTTAAAAGTACAGTCATAGTGTACTTTAATAGCACTAAATAATGAGTTTCAAAATCTGTTAATTTATAATTATTAAGTTTTTATTAATTTTTTTTTTAATTTTAGTAAGTAGTTTCAGTCTTTAGTTTATTTTAAGTTAAGTAACTTTTCAAAGGAATATTTAAATATCTTTTTAACTAACATAACAGTTGAATTATTAATTGTCATGTTGAGTTATCAACAGTTACATCAATTATTTGGCCGAAAGCCCTCTTTTCAAAAAGATTGTGCATCGCACAACAAAAGTAAAAATTCAATTACAAGAAGCCTTAATTTCTGCTAAAGTTTAAATTTTAATTTATTCTCAAATAACGTAAAGATGAAACAAAACACACAAAAACTTAGCTACAAATAAGTACAGTAGCTTAGACTAAATATAAATTTAGACTAAATACAAACTTAGCTACAATAAAAAAAAAAATTTGCTTTTATAACTGAATATCATCTGCAAAGGAGAAGAAAAAAAATTCTCAACTATTTAAGAAACGACTCTCTATATCCAAACAGTTTTATTAGGCATACAGATTGCAAGAAGGCCTCCATTTCGCAGCTTGCATGTGGTGATCACACCATAGGGTAACGTATAGTAGTTAAAGGTGAACGTTTGAACTTGCCTTAATTCGTAAATTCGAAATATTTAGGATCGCAGTAATTCGTAAAAAAAAATACCTCAGCTAGGAAGCAGGGCTAATGAGGGTTCCAGTCTACTGAGTTCTACACGTGAAATTCCTTTCATTAATAACCAGTTCGTAAAATCATTCAACCGATTTGGAGAGCACATTTTGTATCTTCACTCTGTTTCAATTTAAAACATTCCCCTCCTTTATAAGATTAGGCAAGAGAGTTTAATTGGTTTATTGCGTTAAAGGCACACATGACATTTCCGTAAAAAAATTACAATAACACAGTTTCGTTTTTTTTTTCTTTTTCCCCTGTTCACCTAGAATATGAAAGCATTGTTGAGCGGGAAAAAATTTCATGTTGTAATTTAAAATCATTCTATTAGCAAAAACGGAGGTTACACAGCCACAAAATATCAAAATATTTACAGGCATGAAAACCTTCCGAAAAAGTTTCAAAAAAAGCGGCATGGCGCGACAGCCTGGCGCTCTATCTTTCTTTGAAAATCTATAAAAAATCATTTAATTAAACAACCAGGATTGGTATCTAATATAAACTAGTAAAAAAATTGGTTTGCAAAAACTAGTTAACAAACTTAGATAAAGTAAACAAACGATTTGTATTATCAAATAAACTATTCTATCTGAAGTAAGTAAAGTCCTATTTAAACTACATAAATATACCTATTTAAACTGCCCTTGACAATTTATAATTTAAACAATTCTACAATAACACAATCCCCATACAATAAAATCACCATATTGAAGTTTTACTCTTAGAAGATTTATTTATTATTAAAGAACATCAAATCTCGATTATCTCTATAGAACATCAAATATGATATTTTTAACTGGATCAAGGCACACAAGTTTTCAGGAGCCAAAATTTACATATTTTTATTTTCAATAAATAAATAAATAAAATAAATAAACAAATAAAAATTTATAGATAATTTTTGTAAGATTAATTGGAAGGAAAAAAATCTAAATTTTTATTTATTTATTTTGGTGTTCTTTACTTACATTTTTATTTTTCGAAATTTATTTTGGTTATTTTAACTTATAGAATAATTGAACTTTGGCTAGTCATATTGCACTTCGGCTATTAGATTGGATTGCACTTGATCCAAGAAATTATCTTGAATTTGATTCAGGAGTGCTTATCAATAAGGCGCTAAAGCAGAGCTATGGAGTCGGAGAAATTTACTTCAACTCCGGTTAACCTTTTCCTTCTCTATCTCGTTAAAATTAAGGGGTCAAGATTCACCTTCTATTTCGTATGCCCGTGATATTTCTGGGCTGGTATGTTCAAAACAACGCGCTATATTTCTTATGCCCGAAATCAATGTTTATTTCTCAATCTATACACCAGATGGAAGTTCCAGCCTAATTGTGATTTTGTTAAGAGATAGTTTAATTTAATTTATACTAAAAGTCAGCACTCATCGAACATGCAAGAGAAAAATGAACTCACAAATTAAAAATAATTGTATTTACACTTAATTTTACATAACTTCTCTAGAATAAAAAAAAAAAAATAGGCACTTTTATAACCGCTGTCTTCAAAATGAGACCATTAAGGAGTTAATTGGGCCGAGATAGTCTGGCTTGTAAGACGCTGGGCTTATATTCGTACGATCGTGAGTTTGAACCAGGCCGGTCGAAGAATCCCGGTACATTAAATGGTGACTGGTACACGTTAAATCTGTCGGGGTCACAAAGTTCCACCACTGAAAAACAAGAAACGTACCCTCTGGTTTAAAATCATTTGGTTTCCCATACCAGGTTTGCTGGTATCGGCAAGTAGCAATAGCAACAACAACAAGTGGTAAATTTAAATTTAGGTCCTGCGGTTTAAAAGATCGAAAGAAAAGTTTCAAGAGCTCTTTAAAAATAATTTTATACTTGTGTAAACAAAAAACAAACATCTCTAATGATCACAATGATCATCATTTAAACCATAATCTGTGAGAAACCAAATTAATCTAATTTTAATGTTTTTGAGCCTATGTTTAATTAAACAGTTAAAAAGAGGTCACAGGAAATAATTGAAACTTTTAAAAAATTTATATTATTAAATGAATAATTAATGAGTTATACTTAAAAAGTATAAAACTATAAAAACCACTGTAGCCGAAAAAAAAGATGGAAAACAGAACAAAAAAATCTTTTTCTCTTACTGTGGTTTCTATAGTTTTATTTCTCACTTTTATTTTTCCATTTTTTGTTGGCAACTTTACGTTTTATATTTCCAATCAATTTTGTTTCTTCTCTTTCACGTCGGGCAAGTCTTGAAAATGGGCTCCTCTTTCTGAGTGCTTGAAACACGTAGACTGTTATTTCCAATTTGCATATTTTTTAAGCGAATGGAGTTTTTAATAAAGTAAGTGTATACCATGTTTCAATTAAATACATTATTAATTAAAATTAAAAAAATTAAAATATATAAATTAAAATCAAACGAATGTTTATAAACACCCGACAATTTCTTCATAATGTTTTTTTTGTTTTAATAATTTCAAAAATTTTGCCTTAAAGCTAAGATAGAATGCATTTATAACACCACTGTTTGTATACCACTGCACAGCTCTTACTCTAAAAAGCTTATCTTAGCTAATAGTAATCAAAAGTTCAGCTCAGACCATTTAAACACAAAACTTAATTTTGCAAAGTTCATAAAATTACATAAATGGGCCACATTTATCGTCGTAATCAGTAATTAAAAAGGCCTTGCAGCATGCACATATAAAACACTGTGATCACGATGGTCCCAGTATACGCGATCACGGTGTTTTAATAAATCAAATAAATAAACACCAAATAAAATAATAATGGACACCATCTCTTAAATATTTTCACACTAATGGGAATCATCAAATTTCAAAGATAAAAACCTTCATAAATAATTATAGTAATCGAAAAAATAACTATTCAATACGCACATTCTAGAAAACTTTAATCATTTTCACAGAAATAAAGAATACTACCTCTTTTCATCAGGCAATTTAAACTCAAAAGACTTAAGAGCAAAGTGAACGTAATAATGTGAAGGCTAATTGAAAAAACAATCAACCTACGTAAATATTCTAAATGCGTTATAAAATTCCAACACCCCACGCTCCCAAACGATTATTTCACCATGTTTCTAAGAAAAGGAAAAAACTAGTGAATAAAAAATGGTCAAAATGAATTGATTTTTAAAACATTTTACTACGATTAAAATTTATAAGGCGTTTGCTTTTAAAGCACCAATTACCATGATACCAGTAGTGCATAATACCAAAACTAATATTGGTGTCCAAAACTGCAAGGTAATGTTTCCATTTCTCCATTAATTTTGCTTTTTAGTATACAGCTTTTTTTTTTTTAATTTCAATTAGTATCTATTACCAAAATAAATTAAGCATCATTGGCGTCAAAAATAAGAATCGTTTGCAGTTTAATTTTAATCAATGACTAGTTAACATGGAAACAATAGTGAGCAATGCGAAAATTCCCTTTTCTAAATGTCCTTTTCGAACGGTCTAATTGATACTTTTGAACGATTTTCAGGATCGGGGCTGATATATAATTGCTCTTTTTACCCACTGTCGAAATTTTAAGACACTAGATATATGTTCTGGAGTTATAAGACACACGCACACAAGCTAACTCTTTATTTTATTATTATGGATAACAACTATCAATAATAGATATCTCTAAAAAATTATGCAAGCAATTTTACTATCTTAGAATGACAAGGGTTACTAAAATAGTTTAACTTTAAGCTTCCAAAAGCAAAAAAAATAGGAAAAAATAATTTAATTCGTTCGATACTTCTAGAGTCGTTCACTTTACATCTTCGTTTTTTTTTCCCCCTTCCTTTGTTTACTTTGGCCCTCTTTTATTTCTTATGCCACGTACTTATTTTTGGAACACTCTGTTAGAATGAATTTTTGTGGAGAAATAACTACAAGTTAATAAATAATTCACATACTTATTACGTAACGTTCAACTTAGTATTTTTATCTATGTATGACATTAAGTCCATTTATTCCACCAATTCTATTACAAATTTAATACCAAACACTTGTGGAATGTAAATTTCATTTTGAATACTTCACACATTTAAATTTGATATAAAAGAATTATCTTTGCAGTTTTATGTATGATTTATATGTATATATAACTGTAATTAGTTTCAGTTAGAGATCAAGGCCGCACTCAAGGGAAGGGAGGGAGAGGAACGATTGTCCCGGGCCTGAGACTGCTAGGGGCCCCAACCAAAATTTCTTACAAAAAATATAGCGTTTATTAATTTTTTATAAAGAAAATTAAAAAAGATTTCCTTACACTTACATAAAAACTGCAATATTATATAAAGGGTCTTCAAAAATTGCACAAAGTAAAGGGTTGGAATAGCTTGATTGGTAGGACGTTTGGCCCATGTCCAAGAGGCCGTGAGTTCGATCCCCGCCGGTCGAAGACTCCCCGTGAAGTAAATTAAATGGTGACTGGTGCATATTAAATATGTCGGCCAACAAAGTCCCCCAATTTCTCATAACAAACTTATACCTCTGGGGGTACTGAATTGGAGGTTGATCGTTCTCTGGTTCAAGTCAAAATTACGAACTTGCTTCTGAGGAAAGCCATGGCTCACCCTGGGATGGCGCACCATTGAAGAAGAGAATTTTTAAAAGAGAAGGATATGAGATGTTATATTTTGTTTGAAAGCAATGACTTCTATGTGCATTTTACAGAAGTTAAAATAAACAAAAATATAAACGAATACAGTTGCAAGAACAATTTATTAGGACAAATTTATAAATATACAAAAACAAGAAATTTATTATTTTTTTTACCTCTTCGATTTGGTAAAACCTCACCCCCTCTAAATTATTTGCATAATTTCTTACGAATTTGTGTATCTCCACAAGTAATAATACCCATTGCCATAAACAAAACTTGCAAAATGAAATGGTTGCAATCTAATACACAGACAAAGATTGAATCGGATCAGTAACTTACTGTTACAGAGCACAACTGAAAAAAAAAAAAAAAGATTTCTCATGTAACTTTTTTTTATTAATACTTAAGATAGATCGGGGGTCACTTTTGGTCTGTGGACCATAGGTTGCGCATCTCTGTGTGAATTACAATTGAAAAATTACGTTCCATGGGATTCTAAGCTACAATGAAATTATTGAGGGGCATGTGATAAGTATCATAGCTGTGCTTAAAATAATCAGATACTCTAATTTAGAAATCAAATTGTTCAACTCATCATAGAGGTATAGCAAAAAAACAGTTAGGACAGTGAACATGAGCGAAGATATTATAGAACAGATTAAGAGTAATTCATGTTCATCTGTTCCAAGGTATTTAAAAAAAAATGCAAATGTCATAATCAATGGTGAACAGAATATTCAAAGAAGATTTGTAGTTGAAATCATACAAAAAATGACAAATTCATGGTCTTACCAACACACAAAAATAAGTCGTTAAAACAACAAGATGTTATAACATCTGCAAGTGGGTTGTGGCATTTTCGCTCCAGAAGAGAATTTTTTTTTTATCTTAAAAGACAGTCACAACCAGCAAAACGAACATGAATGCAGCAAGTCTTGCCAACATTACCAAAAAGTTGACAGTAGAACAATACCAAAATGCATTGAAAATTATGGTATGGGGTTTGATTTTCCAAAAAGGAAGCCTTCCACTTCTTTTCATTGATCCAGTCATATTGCTTTTAAGAAGACTCAATGCCTGTCCATAATTCAAAAAAGGCCCAGAAGTGGTGTAGAAGCAATTTGCCTGATTTCATCAATACAGAGAAGAGTGGCTTGCTTCTGTGCCATAACCTATCTACTTTTACCTACCTATTTAAACCTACTTGATTATTTTACGTGAGGGTATATGCTCTTAAAGATAAAGGGAAAAAAGTACTAACTGTCGCAAAATTCAAAGTACATTTAATGTAGATTTGGTATAATATCCCAGTTCCAAAAGAAGCAATACATACCAGCTGTAATGAGTTTCCAATCGTTTGCACAAAGTTATAAATGAAAATGGGGGGGGGGGGANTGAAATTGGGGGGGGGGGAATTTTGAGCTCTCATGTATGTAAAAATTAATTAAAAAATTTTTAAATTTTTTTTAACATTTAGACTCAACTTTAGGGACACTTAGTCTGGTACATCATATATTGCCTCATGTTTGTTCATTGTTGAAACATTCTTCAATGATGATCCAAAAGGAATAATTTCTTTCATACGCTAATATATTTCAAGACATGCGACAGCAGCTTGGAAAAAAAAAAAAGCTGAACTTCTCCCATTAGCACAGAACTTCAAATGCACTTTATCTACTTTAGTATAAAGTAACAAAATACATTAAAAAACATTTTTTTAATACACATTTTAAGTTGTTTTTTTATTTTACTTTAAGTTAAATAAAAATAACTGAAGAGCCACTCTTCTGAAATTTTAAGACTTCACATTGATTTATAAAATGATTTAGCGGCAGTAGCTGATTGTAGTATAGTGCAAATAAGTTCTAAAATTTTTATCGCATTTCACATATCATGAACAATATAGACAATAAAGACTAAAAGAAAAGAAAGAAAAAAATGACGAAAGTTAAGAAAAATAATAATTTCCAAAAACAATTTTTTTTAAATTATTATAAAAAAATTCAAAAGCTGAAAACAATATAATGAAAAGATATAATCTAGTCATCAGCTCACACGATTTTATATCTACAAAAGAGAGTGCTTTCTAATATATTGTATTCATGTAGCCAAAGAAAATATACAATAAGGTGAGGAGCAGAAAAACAATTGAAACGAAAAAAGAACTAGTTTTAGTTATGCAAAAAAAAAAATGCAACATAAAATAAAAAAAGCAAATTAAAACAATCAAGCAAAAATTTAAAATAAAAATCAAGAAAACACAGAATAAAACATAAAAAGTAATATATAATGCGAGTAGCGAATTCGAATGTACTTACATGTAACAGCAACTTTAAAAATGATTAAAAATACTTTCGTAAAAAGTATGCCAGATTACAAAATATGAAAATAGAAGTGTAAATAGAGTTTGAGGAGATCTTTTTATGGTGTGTTCTTATTGAAGTACAGAAGTGCAACAACATAAGATTGAGGATTTGTTAGTTACCATGGAGTGGGTAGAACAGAATGTGATCAATGTAATAATACTATACGGCATAATTCAAAGTTTACAATTAGTACAACCTTATTAATATACATCGGGGAAAAAATTTAGTTCTTGTCTGTCTGTTGGATGAAAGCTCCTATATAATTCATTTGATATTAATAATATTTTATACACTGACAGCTTCAAGCACAAGTAAGGTTACTGTTAACATTAGACTACTCTAAACTATTCAAGCGTTCACTGTGTGAAAAACTAATTTAGTCAAAGGATTACCATCAGGCTAGACAATGGTGCAATTTAAGCCACATACATTTATTTCCCCCTTTCAATTATGTAAAAAATAACACCTGTTATTTCTAATGACACTGATAGCCAAAAACGATTAGAAAAACATTAGTAATAACCTGCATGAATAACATAATAGCTAAAAATCTTGACTTTATGAGCTTGCGAATCATGATAGTTATGAGTCTTTATAAACATAATATATTTAAAGTTCTATTATTAAATCTAAAAAAATTACAACAGAAGTCAAAAAATCTTGAAATTATTATAGCAAAATACTTCTCTAAATAACTTTTACAAGCCCAAATATCTTTTTTGATTGTTTATTAATAAAAATGTACCTGTTATGTAAGAAATAAATAACATTTACACCATCTCTAGATCACTATTATTTTAGGTATAAATCTGAAGTAAAATAAATGGAGAGCAATATTACTAACAAGGAGGTAATATTATCAAAATTACTAAGAACTACCAAAGCATTCTGTTAAATGTTACTTTAAAGTGATATGACAAACTTTTATGTTAATTATATTCAAATGCATAATGATCAGGAAAAATATTTCAATAAAAAATGCATAACTAACAGATTAAAAAGGAATAAGCTAACTTTGATTAAGTAAATCTTATTTATATAGGTAATTAAATTTAAAAACATTTATATTAAATTAAAAAATATCAAATCAAATAGATTTTATTTTTTCTCTCACTCTTTGGGGTTGTTTATCCTTCCCAATCTTGCATCTGGACAACTTTTGTCAAAATTCTAAAGGACGTAAATAAGATCTTATGATTAAATATTTATATAAATATATTCAAGCTTCCATCATTTATTTATTAATTTACAAATTACACTTCTTTAAGAATTAAATGACAAAATTTTTCATAAACATTTTATGTCTTCAGTACAATCAATTAAGAAAGGAAATGCAATTAATAATTTTAAAAAAAGGTTACTTATCCATTTTTAGAGGACCATAAAAACTTGCCTAACTTAACTGAGATCAATGATGCTTAAGTAATTATAATAACATCTAATGTAGTACTAGCATTTATAATCTAACCCAAAAAAATTATAGATAAAAAACTAACATCTAAAAGGAATGTTTTCTTGATCCTAGATAAATTTTAACTATCAAATCCTTTTATTCTCTTTGCCTTAAAATAATGACAAATTGAATAACAAAAATAATTAATTTCTTTAAATCAGAGAAATTTGGATTTTTTAGTAAATAGTGATAATCATTAACATTCATATAAAAATAGTTTCCCAATTTATGAACAGCAAACAAATTATTTAATTAAATTGATTTCCTAAATGAATATAACATTCTTTACAATTTACAAATAAAACATGATATAGTTTCGTAAATAATACTTACTAACACAGGTCAAGTGAAAAATAGAAATAATAATTAATAACGACATTTATTTTTGACTGAAACAATGCAGGATGAATTTACAGCTATACCCTTTAAAGATACATAGACTGTTCCTAACATTTGATGTTAGGGAAATATAATACAACGATATCTATTATTCATAACAACTCCTTTTTTATAAGAAGAAAAAAAAGAAAACTTTGTCAACTCACTACAGCTTTGTATTCATAAACAAATGATAATACAATTCGAAACAAGAAAATAATTTACTAATATTCACATATATACAACACAGATGCAGTCTTTGATAAAAATACGATTTGATTTTGGGGGTAATATACCTTATACAGAAAGTACAAATAAGGAAAAGTATGTGCTTATTAAAGATATATGTTTTACTTACCAATTTTAAAAGCAGACAATATTCAGATTCAATAATATATGATTTAAAGTCATAGCTTATACTTTCCACTACCACAGCAAATCTAAGGACATACTCTAACATAAACAAAAATAACACCAGAGAAAATATAGTGAAACATCAACATACTTATTATTTTTTTAGTTATTTGACAGTAGACATAAGGTATTTTCAAGTAATAATATGTCAGATAGCTATCAAATCTTTTAAACTGTTGTGTTTCATTTATCTTTCTGTAATTCGGTTAAACCGTTTCATTTTAACGAACGCAAATCGTTACAAAGTTTTTCCTCAAGTTACTTGTGTCTTTTTCTTGAAAACTTCTATTTAAATACGAATTGCGGTCATGAGTTCGAAATTATTTAACCGCTATAAAATATATTTAATCAATTAATTATTAATTTTTAGAAAGATTACCCCTCTTATTAACAGCAAAAATAATGCAACACAATCTGGTTCTTATCTTACGAAAAAATAGCCTTACAAATATACAAACTAGAATTAATTTTATGTAACTGGGACTGTAGTTATCAATGTTATATAAACATATGAAATTAAAGTCAAATTCAAAACAAAAGTTTTGTACTTCATAATTGGGCACCGGTAGTTTATTACCATTATGAAACCCACTAATATTTAACTAGATTTATGGTTTCTTATTTTGTAATTTAATCAACGAAAACATGGGCTCCAACTTTAGGCATTGTTTTAGACTTTCGAGACTCTTAAATTCAAATACTATAATCAAGAAACATATCAGTCTTCCAGTAAAACAGTCAATACTATTTGCTAGTTCTACTGCTTATTCAGGTGGTGGAAGATCCTATACTAAAGCTATTTTAATTATTGGAGGATTGGGTTTAGGAGGTGGTTTGTACGGATATTTATCTGCACCGGATCGAAAAAGAAAACCATTGACCAGTCTCATTGAAAAGAGTGATTACACTAGAAATGATAATATACCTGACGTTATTCCATCTAGAGAAGTAATTTTTTTGTTATTGATTACTTTTATATCATTTGCGCCTTCTTTAAATGATGTTTGGATGTTCTGAGTGGGAATACACAATCAAACTTTGTATATGTTGGTTTTAAAAAGTTTTTGCTCCCTATAAATTTATAAAATACTAAAAGTGTATAAACCTGCAATAAGTTAGTTTTGGCGACAGATGAAATGAAGAACTTTCTGTGAACACAAAAATTTCAATTGAAAAACACTGCATACATTGATAACTCTTGTAAATAGTGATAACTCTTTTGTCGTCATCTCATTTTGACAGTTTTGAAAGTCACAATTTTTTTATTTAAATGTTCAGTTCTTATCCCCTGTGGCAAAATTTTTTTGAGTTCTCTGTGACAAAACTCTCTATCACTAATATCTTTCTGAAAGATACTTTTAATCTGTACCTAATAACAAACATATGTTACTTAATTAAAATAACAAAAGCGTTGTGTTTACAGAAAAAACTATAGTATATATTTTTTTTTAATTGATCATGTTATAATTTTGCATTCTAATATTATTAGAGATATTCTTGCATTTTGTTGGGGGAAAGATGCACAAATTATTTCTTCCTTCGTATTTTGTAAATATTCATCACAGTAAAAAAATAATTGAAATTCAGAGTAGTGTAGCGTATCTACCACTACAAAATTGCAACTACAATTCACTAGTATAAAAGACATGATAACTCGACTCTATGTCGGGGTACCTTTTCATAGAAGAAGGTTGACATTGTTGATATCTACTCTCCCCATATTGGTGATCTTCGGACGTGATGTGAATACGCATACCTTGGCAATAACGCTCACTTCAATATGAATATGCCTACATCGACAGTAACGCCTACTTCGTTGGATGGTTCACAATGAATGGTTGACTTGCTACTTGTGACTGTAACATCCTCCACCTCCTAGCACTGTTGCTGCTCAGTCTCGATCACGCAGAACGTCGGCTTGCATACACTCGACTGCTAACGGCAACCCAGGAGCGACTACGACTGTGAAGTTAATACACCTCTCACTTTCTGCACACAAAAAGTACGGTGATCTTAATACAGATCTCCTGGCTTCTCACAAAAACAGCAATGATTCAACTAGTGGTATCCATTAATCGAATTCTATCACAGATATAATTATGGTGGGGGAGTACTGTAGCGTATCTACCATTACAAAATTGCAACTACAATTCACTAGTATAAAAGACATGTTAACTCAACTCTATGCCGGGGTACCTTTTTATAGAAGAAGGTTGACATTGTCGATATCTACTCTCGCCACAGTAATAATTACTGAAAAAAGATAGACAACGAAATAACGCGAATCGGACTCCTCTAATGAGTGTTTCGTTTTGCGATTAATATTTTTAACTGCCAAAAATTTGATAGAATTATTGCCTTATAAGTATGTACTCAAATTCACAAATTTCAATTGCATGATATTGTATAAAATATATTGAGACATTTAAAAACCACATGAAAATCAATGTCAATAACTGCCAAAAATACAATCGAAATATTACATCGATTTACGATACTGTTCGCGTGAATTGAGCATGTCAAAAAGTGATTATTGAAATGCGTGATTCAAATATTGCATGCAAATTTCAGTAAAGAAAAGTGAAATTTTTTTGCTTTTCAAAAGAAAAATCTTTCTGTAAGACCACTGTAACGTTCTGCGACAATGTCCGCCGTGCTGCTGCGATTCTGCCACGGTGCTCTTATTGAACTCCGTATTGATCCATAGCACAGTGATAAGTTTGGTAAAAAAAAAAAAAAAAAAAAAAGCTGGAAATAGAAATTTTAAAGAGTTGTGTGCAAAAACACTTCTTAAATAATTGAAAAAATATCTGAAATTTGAGCAAGAAAAGAGTATGTAGGAAACATTTATTCTCAGAATGTTATAAACATTTTAATAAAAATATTGATGGCTAGATTTTACTTTATTATTTAAAGTGTGTGAATATGAATCTAGATGTGTGATTTTCGAAGTATGCAAATATGAATTTTGGTGTTTAATTTTAACATCTGGTGAATACAAATCTAAATACTTGATTTTAAAAGTGTGTGAATCATCCTCGTCATTCTTAAACTTCTTGAGACTTAATACTATGTAACTTTTATTACAGATTATTAAAATTTCTTGTGCATTTAGCTTTCAGTTTACCATCTTAAATCATTTCATAAAATGCTAATTAAAGAAAATACTTAAAATGATAATTTAAATGAATGAAGTTTTGTGATTTGTACATTTTCTAATTGTAATTAAAACCCTTATTATAGATACTTGGGCCAGCTGAAAATTTAGGAATAGAATTCACCCTTTACCAGTATCAAACTTGTCCATTTTGTTGTAAAGTCCGGGCTTTTTTGGAATATCATGGTATTCCATATAAGGTGGTTGAAGTTAATCCTGTTATGAGACAGCAAGTCAAGTTTTCTACTTCTTACAAAAAAGTTCCAATTCTTATCGCTCATGATAAAAACTCAAATCAGAAGGTAGGTAATGTATTCATTGTAGAAAAATTTTATTTATTATTTTACATTTTTTGCACTTATGTAGAAAATTTCTATATGCAACTTTAAAGTAATCAGGGGTCTGTCCAGACATTTTGTGAAAGGTCCAGTTTTTGTCAAATTGTGAAAAAATTGCTCACATTCTTTCAACCAGGGTCCACTTTTATGAATTCGTGCAAATAGGGTCCGGTAATTGCAAAAACTTTTTCAAGGAGTTTTTTAATTGTAAATAGGCATAAGATTATGCTCGGCATTGTAAAATTATAATTAAAAAAATTAAATTTTCAAAAATGAGCTTCTAAATTAGAGATGCAACATGCAAATATGTGGTATTTAGCCTATACTGCTGAACCCAAAATATTCATTTCGTGCGAATTATGGAAGAAGTGTCTGCCGAAGACAAAACTTAATTCGTTCACACCCATCTTTCTTGTTTTCTGCCTTGGGAAGGGTTTATTCGAATAACAAAACAATAGTGAAGATAAACAAATTTGTGAAGGGTCCGTTTAAAAGAAAAATCATTTTGTGAAGAGTCCGTTTTTAAGTTAAAATATTTTGTGAAGGGTCCGCTAACGGACCCAAATTTCTTCTAAACAGACCCCTGGTAATGTATGTAATATTTTGTTGAATGAAAAATCAAATAAAATTTTTAGATGTTGGAATTGTTAAATAAAAAGAAGTTAAGAATGTACTTTCAGATTTATGCTTTTGTTAATTTTGTTTTAAATTACTAAATTATGGAAGAGAAAAAATTCATTAGTATAATCAAGTAGAAATTTGTTGTATCAAATATAATAAACCACAAACCTTTCTGAAAGAATGTTTTCTTCAAACTTTAGTACCAAAATTATTAAAAAATGTTAAAAACATAAAACATGGTGTGTAGTGTTTTTAAAAGGTGCTTAAATATGCTTATTTTGATTTTCATTCATTAAAAACCCTGAAAGATAATTCTTCAACTGGGTGTTGGTAAGAAGTGCTTAATTTTTTCTATTCCAAAATGAGATTTTTCTTTGCCATTGTCGAAAGTAATGCAACTATAATCCATTTTGTCATTGTTATAGGATGGTACTAACCATTCTACATGTTGGATAAATTACTCATAGGTCTGCCTCATGCACATACACTGAGCTGGATGGGGTGGAAAAGATTGATGGAATCGCTTACAACTCTATTGCATTTTGCAAGAGATTTTCGACTCCAGGTTTAAACTTGTGCCCTCTGAAATCGAACCAAAAATCTCTCAAAATTTTGCAAATCATGTGAACTAACTAAACATTGCCAAAAAATATTTCCTCAGTAGCAAGAAGAAAAAAAAAAAAATTCTTTCTTGTTAATTTCATTACCGATGAAGAGCCATAGTCTTTAATGTTGATGTGCTAGTGACATTCTTACCCTGTTCTATTTATAAATTAGTTATTACCATCATCTTTGACTTCACTAATGGACATATTATATTTTCGTTTTCATAAGCAAGAATTTACCGGTGTCTGAACACCAAATGATGGTCTTATTTTGCAAAATTCTCTACATGTCTTTATCAGTTCAGTATTATATTAATCTTAATATTAATCTTGTGAATGTTTTCTGTTGAGTTTATATTTATAAATAATATTTATTTAAATCAATAAAATATTCCTAATAAAAGTTTTTGATGTATATGAGAGACATGTTATGCTATGTCATATTTTGTCGATGACAAAAGAAATATAGTATCATGAAAAATTTATATTTGTCTCTCAAATACTTTTTTTTTTTAAGAATGACTTAAGATACAAATGACTTATATTAAAAAAAAAAAAATTGTTCTCTCCTTGAAAATACTATTCCTGACTTTCTAAATTAAAATAAAACAAATTTGGTTTTAGCTGCTTCAAGGGCTTTTCCATTTTGATTTATTATTTTACATGTTTTTTACTTATTTTGTCTTTTTCTAAATTAATTTAAATCAGTTTCATTCCTTGATTAAGATACAACTGTTGTAATAGCAGTCTCCAAAAAATTTATATTCAGCAGTGACTTGGAAACCTGTCATATTAGAAGACTTCTCAAAATATGCTTTTACTTTTTTATATGCTTTTAGTGTAATTCTAAAATCTTTTAGTTTTTAGTGTAATTTTAAAGCTTCTAGCTTTTAGTGCAATTCTAAACGTACTTGTTTCTATATAAGTCTCAGAACCTTCACAAATTTTACAGTGATATCGTAAAATGTATTTTTTGGACAATAATCCTGTATAAGTGATTAAACCTTCCAATCGATAGAAAGTGGAAATCTGTCTTTTTTATCTCAAACTGAGTTCTTGTTATGAACATAGATGTAACCATTTTATGTTAAATATTGTTTGTTACTGCTATATTAATTTATTTCTCTCTTATTTTAGCACCAACTGAATGACTCTACTGTTATAATTAGTATATTAGGTACATATCTCAAAAATATTGAGCAAGGACTACAGTCAGTTTTGCCCTTCTATGCTCCTCATGCTTACAAAGATGAAAATGGAAAAGTAATTGAAGAAGTTCTGAATAAATATTCGCTCATGTTTGGGGATAATATAGGAAAGGATGAAAATTATGAATCTATAAAGTATGTGTGCCCATTGCGACTATTTTATTTATTTACTTATTTTTATGTTCATTTTGTATTTATTGCAATTATCTGGAATCAGACATAATATGTTATGGCATATGCATAACTGTGAAATGGGTTTTTTTACACAATTTTCACATATTAGGTGAAAATAATTATATTTAATGTAATCTGAAAGCTGATTAATATATTTTTTGTATATGAATTATTGTTTCATACTCTGTGAATTAATTTTCCTGTCTGATCTCATCTGCATCTTTAATACCTTCTTCTATTTGATGAAAATATTAATGTTGCTCATTTTAGGTATTCTAATTAGTTTAACTCAAATTTTTGATAGACTACCTTCAAGAAAGATGTTAACATGGTTTTGTGTGTTATTTAAATTTGTGAAATTTAAATGCAGTACATCTAATTAACGATTTTATATATTGGGGTGTTTTGATATTACTGCTTATAGTTTGAGTGGTTTTAGTTATAGCAAAGTCATTCCTGAGAATACTGACAAGTGAAGGTATCCAAATAGAAATATATACTCGATCCTTTGCAGTGTAAACAGGGTGAATAGCATTTTTAAAAAGTGCTTAATTTTACCTTTTCATAAATGAGTTTTTTTTACCATGTTGATTTTAGCCCCGTATTATTCAGAAGCACATTTCACTTTATTCTATTTAATGTTTTCCCAATTCATTCAAACAAAATGCAATTCGGTGTACCGTCCCTCTGTTGCGTATGAAAGCGCCAACCATTTTACATGTTTGTTAAAATATTTGTGGGTCCACTTGTGTGTATACGGAACTGAATTCAGTGGGAATTATTCTTGCACTATCATGTCCGCTACATTTTGCAAGATATTCTCAAAATCAGGCTTCATTTTTCACCCTCTGAAATCAAACCGAAAAATCTCCATCTTTTTATGGTGGCTAATGTAATCAAGAAAAGAGTTCTTTGTCATAAACTAGTTATGTACATAGTGCCTAAAAAGTACTTAAAAGGTTCTTATTTTTTGTTGAAAGATTTAGCTACGCACCCTGTGTCAAAAAACTGTAACTTTTAAGAATGGTATTTCAAATAATGTAAGGAACATATGATATAAAACTTTGAGTTATTATAAATTATTTACATTATTCTAATTAGATAGGTCAGCAATAAAATAAAGAGCCAGCACAATAACTGTGTATTGTGGTTAAAATAAATTTTAATTATAAAAATTAATTTTAAATTATTAAAACAAAATTTTTGACTAATTTAAAATTTTACTCAACTTTAAAGCCATTTACTTTTAGTGTAAATAAGAAAAACTACTTTTCCCTTACAAGGGCGAATGTAAATTATTGTTTAACAGAAGTCTTGTTGCCATAACTTTTTCTGACGTATTTGATTTAGTTATTTCCCTCTCTTTACAGACGTTATATATTTTTATTTGTCAATAATATTACTGTTCATTTACTTTTAATCCAGCCTATCCTTTCTCCTCGAATTAAATGTAATTCTCGTATTAAAAGTAGTTCTGTTTTTTATCTGTCCAACAATTTATTCCTGATTGGTTGTAATTTAAGTTTTCCATTTTTAGCTAATAACTTAATTTCAAATTAAAAAATATAATTCTTATTCTTTTATACTTCACAACATGGAGTCACAGGTGGATGATATAGTATCATATAGTATTATTGTGCTCTGCCTATTTTTATGTGTATTTTAATCTCTTTGCAAGACATTATGAAAAGATGCTTTTTAATATTTATCCATTGAGAAAATTCTCACCTTTATTTTTGAATAATATACAATTTTCTTACTTACTTCAATTAATGACGAAATGGAAAAGGGCAATATCTCTTAATAATTCATTTATCGTTATGTATTGAATAAAAATCATGTTTTGCTATTAAAAAGATTTTTCAAATTTTATAATAAATTCACAGATATTAACTATTTATTGAATTTATAACTGAGGTTAAAATTAAGAAATTTTGTCAATGATTTGCAGACCAGTGACTAAAAGATATTACTAGTCTGTAAAATTTTCAATGGGCTTTTTACATGACATTATTAGATTTTTTGTTTAAAAAAAGTTGATTAGTTTAAAGGAGAAAATAACATTACAAAAAATGTGTAGTGTTCACAATTATGATTAAATATGCTATTTTGTGACAAACCAAAATGTGAAACTGGCCAAACCAAAATGTGAAACTGAAAAATCTAAGGACCAAAATGGCATCCCTTCACATTAATTGCTCGTCTGGGTAACACAGATTTGTATTTTATAGTGATCTAATTCAAGTTTTAATGATCCTGAACCAACAAACCTTCCTTAATTTTGAGCCCTGCTATAGATAAATACTTCACAATAACTCACATCTGTCTTAAAAGTGTTTAATTTTAAAATCCCAACAAAATGTCATTTTTTAATTATTTATAGAATTTCGAAAAGATTCTGAACA
>NC_092209.1:77350796-77396161 GCF_043381705.1 Parasteatoda tepidariorum
GTGGCAACATCAATCTGAGTATGAAGTTTTGATAGAAATCTGACTTTCTGTGCCTTACAAGTAAATGAAATTCAAAAATACTATATCGCGACACATCGCTATATCGCGATGCAAAACTGACGATGCATCACGATATATAATTTCTAATATCGCCCAGTCCTAGTTATGGCATATGCATAATTGTGAAAGGGTTTTTTTTTACACAATTTTCACATATTAGGTGAAAATAATTATATTTAATGTAATCTAAAAGCTGATTAATATATTATTTGTATATTAATTATTGTTTCAAACTCTGTGAATTAATTTTCCTGTCTGATCTGATTTATATCTTTAATACCTTCTTCTATTTGATGAAAATATTAATGTTGCTCATTTTAGTTATTCTAATTAGTTTAACTCAAATTTTGATAGACTACCTTCAAGAAAGATGTTAACATTGTTTTGTTTGTTATTTAAATTTGTGAAATTTAAATGCAGTATATCTAATTAACGATTTTGTATATTGGGGTGTTTTGATATTACTGCTTATAGTTTGAGTGGTTTTAGTAATAGCAAAGTCATTCCTGAAAATACTGACAAGTGAAGGTATCCAAATAGAAATATATACTTGATCCTTTGCAGTGTAAACAGGGTGCATAGCATTTTTAAAAAAGGGCTTAATTTTTCCCTTTTCGTTAATGAGTTTTTTTTTTTTTTTTACCACGACGATTTTAGCCACATATTACTCAAAAGCACATTTCACTTTATTCTATTTAAGGTTTTCACAATTCTTTCAAACACAATGCATTTCGGCGTACACTCGTTCTGTAGCGTATGAAAACGCCAATCATTTTACATGTTTGTTAAAATATTTGTGAATCCGCATGTGCATCTATTGAACTGAATTCAGTGGGAATTATTCTTGCACTATCGAACTGGAAAATCTCCATCTTTTTATGGTGGCTAATGTAATCAAGAAAAGAGCTCTTTGTCATAAACTAGTTATGTATATAGTGCTTAACAATATTTTTGAGTGCTTATTTTTTGTTGAAAGATTTGACTACGCACCCTGTGTAAAGAAACTTTGACTTTTAAGAATGGTATTTCAAATAATGTAAGGAACATCTAATTTAAAACTTTGAGGCATTATAAATTATTTACGTATTTATACGTAGTATTTATACCTACGTAGATAGGACAGAAATAAAATTAAGAGCCAGCACAAGAGCTTAGTGTTTTGTAGTAAATTTAAATTAGCCAAATTAATTTTAAATTATTTTTTAAAAAAAACTCAAACCAAAATGTGGACCTGAAAAATCAAAAGAGCATACCATCCCTTCACATTACTTACTTGTCTGGGTAATACTGATTAGTATTTTATAATGATCCTTTTTAAATTTTAATGATCCTGAATCATCAAACCTTCATTAATTTTGAGCCCTGCTATAGATAAGTATTTCACCATAACTTATATCTGCCTTAAAAGTGTTTAATCTTAAAATCTCAACAAAATGTTATTTTTTAATTGTTTATAGAATCATAACAAAATCTTGTTCCATTTTCAAACTGATTTAAACCTTATAATATTTATATCCCAGCTCTTCTCACTCCACCTTCAATTTCTGTTTGGCTTTTGTATTTTTTAATCATTTCTTTTTTTTTTTATTGTATCAATTATTTGTTCTTTTTTTTCTAGAAAAGAAAAGTATTGGCGGAAGTGGGCTGATGCAGAATTTGTGCATGTTCTCTCTCCAAACATCTACCGTACATATGATGAAGCACTTCAATCTTTTAACTATTTTTCTGAAGTTGGAGAATGGGGAAAAAATTTCTCTTCTTTTGAAAGATTCATTGTCATTTACGTAGGAGCCACAGCTATGTATTTTATTGGGAAAAGATTAAAGAAAAAGTAAGATTACTCTTTACATAAGATATAGATTTATAGATCTCATTTATTTTTATTTATTTGAATTATTGGTTTAAATCTCTCTTTTTCTTCTTCTTTTTTTTTTAATTGAGAATTGATTTTAGATTGGTTGTTTGAGATAAAAGTTGATTGAGATTTAAGATTGGTTGATTGGAATAAAGGCTTAGATATATTTTAAAATCTAATTTCATTAACAAGGAAAGTTTTATCTAGAGAATAAAGAGTGATTAAATGGAGTTAAGAAAGAAGATTTACTAGTACATAGCTTTTCAATCACAATTTTGCAATTTGTTGTGTGTTAAATAATTTACTGTTTTTGTGTGCTATCAAGTAAATATTTCAGTTTTACCCATTTAGTTTTATGTTCATTTAATTTGTGAAGAAAGAATTATTCTGCCAAGAATAATTTAGAATAATTATAATTTTTTACAACATTTTCTAATCTAGATAGATTTACTCTTCGTTTGACATCTAATTGATTAATTCGCTCACTGGTTTTACAATTCATACTGATGTACACCTTAAATAAAAATAACTATGATCTCATTTATTCAGTGATTAGTTTGTAATTAATATTAACTATTTGAGTTTGAAGTATTAAATATGTTAAACAAGTATTATTAATAAATCTGATTATAGTTTTTTTAAATAAATTTTAAAGTGCTTTTTTAATAAATTTTTAATTGTCTTGAAGGTTTACTTGTAAATGAATCATATTTTTGTCATACTTTAAAGTGGAGTAACTTTTTTCTTCCAGTCCCTAAAAGATTGTAAGTGAGGAAGCTTTGTGTACACAAATTTTTGATAAAATCAGATTACTTTCTTGAAATGTGTATTTTAGCTGAAAAATGTTTAACCATTTTCAAATAAAAATTACTTTTCTGTAAAGAAAAATTTCAAATTCACACAATTAATAATATGGATCTGACAAAACCAAAAAATTATATTAAAAAGACCTGTCCATATTTCTATCCTGACTTAATTTCCAATTTTTAGTTACCATTTAACCTTGTGTTTGACAGCAATTCACTTGAATTTGTTAAAAAATATTTGTTCAAAGTTTATTCAAGACTAATTTTGTGAGTAATTAACCATTGACAATGATTAATCTGCATATTAAAATGTTTTTAAAATATTTGTATATGTTTTTAATATCCATGATTCCAGATAGTCTAACCTAGTACATAAGAAATTGGAAAGTTAAATTAATAGTTATTCAAATCATTCTATTTTATCTGATTGAAAAACTGATCACTGAATAAATGTTATTTCTGAAAATATTTCCTGCTTATCAATGACTTTTTTGAAGAAGAAAAACTAAATGATTAAGTCTTGTACTTTAATATGTTTAAGTCTTGTCTTTTAATAATTTTAAGTCTTTTATAAACACAACAAATGTTTTTAATCATTTTTTTATTTAATGATATAAATCAAGAATATTACCTAAAAGTGACTGATTATCAGAAATGTAGATCCAGACCATGTATTTAGATCCTTCTATCTATATGTGTCGACTCTTGCATAGTGTTTTTCTTTATATATATATATCAGAGTTGGCAAGATTTTGCCACAGGTGGAAAAAACCATGGTAAATACCGGTAAAAACCGTNCTATATATATATATATATATATAGGACTTTATGTATTAAATTATTATACTTGTTATTAGTTGACCCATTTCACTATACTGGTGATTATTATTTTTCATTTTCAATTCTGTATTCTTTTAATATAGGTATGCCTTGAAAGATGATGTTAGAGAATCTTTATATGATGCATGCAAAGCATGGATGAAAGGAGTTGGAAATAAAAGAAAATTTATGGGTGGTGATTTACCAAATCTGGCAGACTTAGTAAGATATTTTATGATTTTAATTAAAAAGATAATAAGATTTCGTGTATTTTATTTAATTATTTGGTATTTAATAAAATATCCTACACTTGCAGTATATTATACATCTGCTTTCTGTGCATTCTTTTCCTTAAATAACTTTTTCCTCATTTTCTCTCATTTTAAGGGACCATGCAACTAAAGGAAGATTTAAAATTAAGAAATATAAAAATTCCAATTAAAATGCAAACTATGTTTTATATTTTTAACACTGATAGCAATTGTCTACTTACAGATTTTATACATGCATACTATCATTACATAAGTGCTCTCAGTAACAGTAATCTTCAATACCTTTTTTTTAGTAAAATAAGTGTTTTATCATGCAGGGTGTAATAAAACTAATAGATACAATTGTAATTGATGTTAAAACTTACCAGAACTAATTTCACCTTACAATGTGAGTAAGAAAGCAAATTATGAGCCACAAAGAGGAGCATGTTTGATCAAAAGGTAGAATACAGTATAGGGAAATGAAAAGAACAAAGTTATTGTTTAAAAAATCTTTTCAACAAAATAACTATGACCTGTTGCAGTACAAGCTTCATATCCGGAATGAAGTTAATCATGCAGAGATTATAATTTCGTGTCATTTTATTAGCATTTACAGCTATATCACTAATGCAGACCACAGGTAGTAATTCCCTCTGGCATTGCTGTTGGTAATCATCGCTCACTCTGCTAATGGAGAGCCGAGGGTATTGAGTTGGATCTTGCCAGCCAACTAAGCAATCTGTGTATCGCAGCTATATACACTTTAACTCTGTTGTGGTTGGAACTCTTCTCCTTAGCTATGGTGGGAATTACTTGATCAGGCATTTTCTCCATGTTGTCTGACCTGGGTGAATTATGGAGAGGAGTACTAGATCAGGTATTTTCCATGTTGTCAGACCTGGGTCAAGCTAAACTAGGTACTTGGTTATGGTTGGGTGAGCAATTGTGAAGGAACCTTTTTAGATATCTTTAGAAAAAGTCAAAGTAAGAACAATTTGAAGGTCAAATAAACCAAGAGATGAACCCTGAACATTGAAATCCATCTGCTGGATAATTTCCATGAGGTAGTTTCACTAAGCTGGTGCTCTATTTGGGTTTTTCTTTCTATGTCCTCCCATTCTATGGTGAAATTTGTTTAGTTTGTAAGTTTTATCACACTTTAAAGTTGTAATGATTAGTATTATTAACACCCTGTATACAAAATAGTATTTTGTTAAAATTAAAGAAAAATTTTTAGATTCAAATTCGTTTTTAATCTGTTTTAAGTTTCATACTTGCACATTGCTTATAAATATAGCATTTATCTTGCAAATTGGATTAATTGATTAGAATCTGTAAAAAAAATTTGAAATCAGAAACCCAATTTTAAAGAAAAATTTTTTCTTCATTTTACATGCATTGTATGTTACACACAAAATTCGACTTTGAGAGTGTAATCTGTCTCACTAACACTTTTTTTTTTTTACATACTAAGTCTTTTTATTGACACTAGTCCATTTTTTTCCTTTTTGTTAAATGCTGTTGTATTAACTTTTTCATGAGAACTGATGCATTTTAAACCTCAAGGAATTTTTTTAAAAAAATCGTGTTTTGTAATTTTTTATTTCTAAATACTGTGGAATCTATCTAAAGCAAAATCTGTTGGTTCCTTCTGAAAGATTCACTTTAAAGGAAATGTTATCTCTCTATTCTAAAAAAAAAATTTTTGCAGTTAATTTTGTCCCCTGAAAAACTTTTTAACTACGTGATGAAAATCTAAGATTAAGGAATCAATTCATTCAGAATCTTTCAGGGAAGACATTTAGGGCATTCAAATCTTTTACATAATTTTAAATTTTTATTTATTTTAGTTTTAAAGCACGATTTTGCAGTTAATAATGAAGAATAACCGCCGTTCACAACAGCCAATCACATGTCTGAAAACGGCAAGCTTAAAAAAGCGATTTACAAGTCTGAATTTTCTTTTTCAGAGATGCAACCAATCACAAAATAGTTAGAATTTCATTCTTCAGTTTTACAACATCTCAACTTATTTCGTATTGATATATTGATTAATCTGATTATTTGTTTTCTAAAACGTTAATTCGTAAGTTTAATCTGGTTTTAAATCTTAATTCGATTTGTTTATTTACAAGTAATGCCTAAAAAGAAAAGACCTAACATTACTAAAAAGTCGCAACTCAATGCGAAAGCTAATCGAAAGCGGGAAAAACGTAAACTTCATAGTATAGAAGAAAATAATGCTCTTTTGCTTATACAACCTAATGNCATTATAAATTTATTAAAATTTTCAATCTTTATTGTTAACTAAATTCTTCAAGACAATTCGTCACTTGAAAGAATAATTTATTCTACCTAGTATGTTCTTACTTTATTTTACCTGAATATTTCTATAATTTTGCATTTTGTGGTGTTAAGTTTAGGAGAAAAAAAATTTCTATTTTAAGAGATAAAAATAGTCCCATCTATTAAGCTCTTTTAGCAATTTCTAATGATTGTCGCATTTAAATCCAATGTATTCTTGTTTGTATCATTCTAGCTTATGTTGTTTGTTTTTTCTTCTTCTTTTTTTCGATCATTAAAACTGGAAATATTGATGTTACAAATTTTTATTAAACAGTTTTTTCTGGTCAATTGAAATTCTTTTTGTTGCCAATTTAACTGTACAATAAACTAAATTAGTCAGTAATACAATCATACAACATAGAATATGTATGAAAAAATATAACAGATTTAAGATGTAACTCCAATTATTTAAATATTTGAACATTTAGGAAATTTAAAAGGATTTTTATTTCTTGGGTATAAAATAAATTATATTTACAAAATGTTAGTTTCATGACTGCAAAAACAATACTTGCACTTAGGAATGTTACCAATTACTAATAAATAATCTATTAATTTTTTACTAGTAATATTAAGACAGATAAATATATATGATTTATTTCAGTTCCATTGTGTTATATATACAGTAACTGTCACCTTTTTTTTAAAAAAAAAAAAAAGAGGAAAAGAAAAGTAAATTCTATGTTAATTGTTATGGTTTTTATTCTTTTTTAGGCTGTCTATGGAATGCTCAACTCCATTGAAGGTTGCTTAGCGTTTCAGGACTTGTTAGACAACACAAATATTGGAAAATGGTATTATAGTGTAAAAGAATCTGTTGCTAGTCATGCTGGATACCAGTCACTCAAAATGTAGAAATTATTTGTATAATATGTTTTAAGTTAACTAACAATAAAATAATTAGTTTTAAAAATCGTTTTTATTGTTATTTATTTGTATAATTTAGTTTTAAATTGAATCACAATAAACAATTAATTTTAAATTTTGTTGTCACATGAAAGTCACTATTGTCCCTTAATAATAGAAGACCAAAAGTTATAAATATGTTTATTATTTAAAATTTGTATCAAATGTAACATGGAAAAATTAAAATTACATTCGCATAAAACTAAGCTAAGGAGAGGAGGGAAGGTTCTAGACTTATGGTGTTTTTCCCTAATATCGTATTTGAGTGATCTTAATTATGTATAATGAAGTATTTTTACTAAGTAGGTTGAGACGAAATTCCTTCAAATGATCATTGATAACTATGTTAATAAATTATACATGGAAAAGAACACATGCCTAGAACTCTCTAGATTTAAAAATTTATTTTTTAAATTTGTTTTTATTTAAGAATAACTTTTTGCATATTTACTATTACATTTATATTTAATTCAAATTAATATTTTAAAATAATTCAAATTATGAAATTAACAACTTCAGTTCAGTTAGAAATTATCACATCTTTATAAACTGTATTTTCTATTGAACAAATGAAGTAATGTATTGTATGGTATAAACAATTTTCATTGGAGCTGTAGAACAATATAAATACCATGTTGAGCAGCAAAATGATGCCTTCAAGAAAAATGTGTGCAGACTATGACTGATCTAACTACACCCGATTTCTTTTTATGACTGAGCAAAACTTTTAGAACTAAATGTAAAAATTATTCGTGCATGCACAAACATCTATGTGAGTCTGACAAGAAAGAAGTATTGTATCCTCCTTCTAATTTAAAAGTTGTGAAGTATCTTAAAAGGCTAAATTTTCAGTTAACAATTCTCACAAATAATACTTCATTTTTTTTAAAAGTTTCAAATATTAGAGAATTATAGTGAAATATTAGAACATGTGTCATAAACATTGGATTGTGTTTTTAGAACAGCGGTTCCCAAACTGCGTATGGACCCTAGGGTTCTGTAAAAGGGTTGCAAGAGTTAAAACAATTTTTAAAAAAACTTTTATGATTTTTTGAAACCTGTTATTATATTTATATCCACTCAAAACAATCCATTATTTTATTTATTATTTTGGTTACTTTTTTAGAATTACTTATATAAAATGTCAGCAAAAATTTTTTTTTCACTATTTTAAAAGTCCCGCAGTGAACTGATCGTTAAGACACGGCTCCCAGCAGATCACCGAAGTTAAGCATCACTGGCTGTGGTCAGTGTACGGGTGGGTGAACACTTGGATCAGTCTGCATAGGGACCGAGGGTGTGCGGCATTGGTCCTCGTTAAACTGTTCTACCGTAAAGTGGTTGACTTCGCGTGCAGGTCGTCGGGCAACCGAAGCGGGGGTGCCATCCCCTCTGCAGAGGATCAAAATTGTTACGGCATGTCTTCGGATCATCCTCAGGGATGTTTCCCAGACCGTCGCCAATTGCCCATTGTGCAGCTCTAGTGCGACGTAAATGAACTACTACTACTACTATTTTAAAAAATATTTTTTCTAGTAATTTATTGAATAAATTATTCAAGCGATTAGCACTTATGAGAGATTTGCACTAATACATTCCATAAAATTTTCAATTTAAAGAGAATAACAAAACTCAACAATGAGTAGAGATGGGCGACCTCCGAGGGACACCAAAAATTCAGGACTTCTTTATATCAGATGTGTAATTTTTTAAACAACATGTGGAACTTTTTGCGAACTTTAAATATTGATAAAACGATGACAAATTAATATCTTCAAAATGATTAATAATATTTCTTTAGCTAAGTTAACAATTGCTAGTTAAGGATTCTGCTACACGAGGGTTGATCGTTTAGGGTTTCATAACCAAAAAAATTGGAAACCGCTCGTTTAGAGGGAAGCATAATATAATTTGAAGCAGTGTCCATATTTACAACGAATTGTAATCTTGATGGGGCTGCACTGCATTCGGATTGATTAATGCAACTACAAAATTCTCAATTCCATCCACAGTTCTTAATCCACAACCTGAATGATCTACAGAAAGTGTGTTACTAACTGGTTACCAAAATGCAGTATGCAATTCATAAAAGTGATCACACGTCAATTCGATAGCAGTTCGTCTTACTTGCTAAGCATTCGCAATTGCATGCAGTGTGCCGTAGTTTATTACCGTTGTGCTAGAGCTGCAGAATGGGTTATTGACGACGATCTGCGAAACATCCATGAGGTTGATCCGAAGACATGTCATCATAATTTTGATCCTTTTGGAGGGGGTGTCTCCTCTGATTTGGTAGTCCAATTACCTACGAGCGAAATTGAGCATTTCATGGTAGATCAGTTCAACGAGCACCGATACTGTACACCTTCGGTCCCTTCGCATGCAAAGTGGTTACCCGCAACCAGAAAAGCTTGACTTCGGTTGATTTCCTGGTGACCACGTCTTAGCTATCAGCCCAATATGGGCCGCATGCAGTGTATTTGCTCCAGAATGCGAATGCTTGCTGCAAGCGAAAATGAGAACCAAATTGGTTAAAAATATTCAGCCGAGAAAAATTGCCCAATCCTGCTCGCACTCGCATGAAATAATATAAAATTTAACGCAGTAAGAACGGACCTTAAGCAAATCAAGTTTCTTATTTTTACGTGGCTCAAATCAAGCAGAAATAGAACGTAAATTGTTATCAATTGAACTCGATCAAATAATTTGTTTACAAACAACCATTTAAATCTCTATTTTTAATCATCTTTTTATTAATTATTTTGGAACTTTATTTTTATTAATAAATTCGACGATAACTTTAGAACTGATTTATAATGTCTACTCGATTGACACCAGAGAAGTAATTTAATTTGCATTACACTTGTATATAACGAACTCTCTATTTTGTATTAATCTGTATCATTTAATTATATTTTCATATCTATTTGTATAGCATTTAGCACGGAAGAGTGTATTAAAATATATTCCTTTATTTCATATGAATGAATATGCCTTTCTCTTTGTTGGAACCTAACAATGAAGAGGATCCATTTAAAACTGTTGTGATATGACAGTTGATTCTAAATTTGAACTGATAGAATGAATGATGAAATATATGAAAAGAGAGGGATGGGGGAAGTATTCATATTATATCTGAATGCACCAACTAAAATCATTCTGAAGCTAATAAGTTTTTACAGTGATAGTGACTATGTCAGAAATCAGGTTCATCTCATGTTTTGACTTACATGATGTGTTTTAATTATGTATTAACTTAATTCTAGATACGTTTTTCTTTGTTTTCAGCCTAAATTTTTTTTGTTAGTTTTTCTCAACTTTATTCAAAAATTTAGAAAGGTTCATTCCATTTCATTGAAATTTAAAGGATTTTAAATTGGTATATTAGGTAGGTGATATATAAAAAATTAAAAATTGAGGTGGATGTCTTTTAAGTCTTTTTATCTGTTTTCAAACATTTATAAATAATATTTCGGCTAATAAATTTTTGCAGTTGTCGAAAAATAGGTTGAACTTTATTTTGACCTACTTGATGCATTTTAATTATTAACTCAATTTTTCTCCTATCCGAGTAATTTTTTAAATGGTCTTTTTCAGTTTAAGTAAAATATTCAGAATGGTTTATTATGAATTATTTTTTTAATGACTTATTAAAGAAACTTATTAAAATATGAGTATTGAACATTGATAAGGATGTTATTAACATATAAGGGAATTGAGTAAGACATTTTAAAAGTACCTAAAAGAATGTTGATAATAGTTACAGACAATTTCTGAAAGGCTTACAATGTGTTATGGACATCAAACAAAACTTTATAACCTTTTTATTATACCTCTTTTGTGATAGAATAAGGGTTACATTATTTAGATTGCATGCATTATTTTTTTTTTCAAATTTAAGTTCTAGTTTGTTAAAATTACTCTTTTTATTCAGGTTTGAAGATTATTTTAATAGTCGAGAGAAGTTCATAAGGAACTTTTGTTTTATATTTTGAAATAAATATTTTTTTTCCTTGTTTGATTCAGTTAAATTTTTTTCTAATTCATACATTTAGTGCTTTTTTGTTTAGTGTCCATTGCAATTACAATTTTATTAATCATGTAAAGCATAATGTGATGCATGCTAAGGGCATAGACTAGACAACAGGGCTAAAAAAAACTCAGAAATTTTACCCGTCCCCAAGGACGGCTTGTCCAACAATGTACCCGTCCTCCTTTGAAAATAACCCGTCGCTTCTAAATAAATAAAAATATAATTTTCTCTGATTTATTACAAACATTTATANAATCTGGGTAAACTGTTTTCAATGTAAGTTCATTGCTGAAAAGCCCCTTTCAACCGCTGCAGTACTCCCAGACAGAGAAAAAATCAATTCCACCATGCCCAGAATGTTGCTGCATTTCGAGATTAGAGGGTCATTTTAGAAGTGAGGAGCTAGACTGTTGTAAGATAACAAAAATTGAAAATGTATCACGAACATTAACAGGAAAATGGCCGTCCGCGCGGACGCTGGATTCAAGAAATTTGTTGTCCGCGGGGAATTTTTGACCGCCGCGGACGGGCGGTTTTTCGAGCCCTGCTAGACAATGCTTTGTTGCTTATATTAGAATTTTTTGAAATAGATTGTTCGTTTTATTTTCGAGAATTTTTATAATACATTTTACTATAATTAGTATGGAAAATTGACTAGTCTTAATCATACCTTTTTTCATTAATGGTCTCATTTTGCAGGCTTAAAAGGGGGAAAAAGACAAGAAGTCAAGACAGCTTGTTAATTAAAAAATTAAAACTTTAAGTAAACATAAATAATGTGTTTTAAATTATTTTAAAGAAAAAATTTAAAATAGTTACATACTTATTTAAAGTTTTTTTTTTTTTTTTTTACTATAGTGTATATTAACAGTCCTGCAAATTGCTAAGCTTTAATGAATCAATCTATCAATAGGAATAGAATAATATTGAAATAGAACAACAAAATCTAGAAATATTAAGCAAAAACAAGCATTTAACATAGCATTTTCTTTTACTGTTTTTTATCTAGAAAATTCAATTGTAATTTTTAATGTTTGAAAGTCAGAAGAATCTCATGTCTGCATTTAAATATAATTTATCTGTATTGCTTCTACCTTACTTATAAACTAGCGAGTTAAAAAATTTCTTTTATGTTAATATGTATTTTTATTAAATAACCTAATTTTTTTCAGAGGGGAGAAATATATGCTTGACAAATTGCTGGAAAAACTGGCTGGTGCTGATTACCCTTATTGTGAAGAAGTATCGAAATATGAGAGATTAGCGAAGATAGGACAGGGCACATTTGGGTAAAATATTTTAAATTACATAATCATTTTTTGTAATTTGTAACACAATGAATTGTAATTATATCATATCACACACAGTTATTTATTTTTGCTATTTAATTTTGTTTATTACTTTAGCTTGTATTCTAACTTAATTTAGTTTTATTTTGTGAACAATGTGTGTACATCTTTTGCATAATTATAAAATTGATTAGACATTCTTCTTTCTGGTTTGATTTTCATTCAGTAATTTTATTACATACCTTCTATTTGCCTATATATTATTTTATCATAAATATTTTAATCATAAATTATTTTGGTAATTATTTAAAAATCGAATGAAATTATTTTATTAAAAAAATGTACAAGTTATATAGATTTTTTTTATGAAGCTTAACAATTAAAATTAAATGCTTTAACAGCCAATATATTTAAGCATAATATTTTATGTTCTTTTCCTTTGTATTAGGTTCATTATGAGATTTATTAGAAACAAATATTCAATGTTTGTTTCTCCTTGAAAATTTAGAAATAATAACCATGTCTTGACAATCTACTTAACTATATTCAGTCATATATTTTTTATCTGAATCATCTGTATTTAATTTTTTGTTCTAAAATCACATAATGTATTAAAATTAATTCTTTATTTTATAGATCAGAAATTTTAACTTACGTTCAAATATATTTTTGCTTTTAAAACTTTATTTTTGTGGATGGAATTAAAAAAAGAACATTTGTGTTTCAATTTTAAATTATCAATAATCCAAATGAACAAAAACTTAATTTTAATGTAAATTAAGAAAAAGTGTTCTTTAAAAAGTCTAGAAATATCCCTTAACTTACCTTTTTCTCATCTCGAAGAATTTCCCTGAGAATTTTTTAATTTTTTTTATGATGCTTCTTTACAAAATTTTCTTAAAATTATGTTAACATATAGGTTTATTTATTTTTTTAATGTAATGGAAGATAATAATTATTATTTTTTTCCCTTAAAGTTAGGATTTTCTATATTACATTGCTTCGTAAAATTTGCTATGTGTTCTGTTTAATGGGTTGTGTGCTTTCTTATTTTTCTATTCATTTAAAAAAAAATTTTTTTGTCACTTCTTCAAACTCATTTACTTGTATCAACCCTGAGATAATTTCTCATAAGTGTCTTTACTCTTAACAAACATACTATATGATAATAGATAATTTCTCATAAGTGTCTTTACTCTTAACAAACATACTCTATGATAATGTCTCCTAGCAATTTTGATTAATATTATTTAATGATTAAGCTGTAAAATTTGGATTTTCATTATGTTAAAATAAAAATAAAAGGCATGAATTATACAAATTCTTATTGATATATTTGTAGTGCATAAAAAAGGGCTTTATTTTTGTGAACTTTTTTAAAATGTATCTTTTAAAAATGGCTTCCAACAGTTTAAACTTGTGTAAAAACTATCAATTAAATCATAACCAGATGAACTGGAAAATGAATGCAACTGGAAAGCTCCCAACAGATCTATTTTTTAAAAGCATCCATTTAATGTTACAATTATGCTTGCTTACATTATAAAATATTTTAGGGAAGTCTTTAAAGCCAGACATCGGACATCACAAAAAATCGTTGCCCTGAAGAAAGTTCTGATGGAAAATGAGAAAGAAGGAGTAAGTGCATTAATAAAACTTTTTACTTTCTTGTGTGAGCTTAGCCATTTTGTTGCTTGGCAACAATGTCATTTTGAAGCTATTTTTTTACCTCTCATCGACATTCTCCCTTTAAAATAAATTCCTAATCATCAAAAGTATACTCTAACATTAATTATCACTTGGCTCCAATTGTAAATAATTTTAAAAAATTTGTTGCTGTTTTGAAATTTTCAGTTGCCTCTATAAATGCTTTTTAGTAAATTTAAAATATTAAAATTTCTTTTTTTTTATATGAATCATGTTTGAATGCCTAATTTTGAGTATTACTATTTTTGTAAAAAAATTTTTCACTAAGATTTTATTCCTCAATCAGCTTTCCCTTTATATTGATTTTCAGTATGTCGAATAAAATAAGCGAAATTGTGTAAAATAAGTGGAATTGTGTATTTTCCAATTAATTCTCTATTTTGCTCATTGTAAATTCTCTTGTTTCACTGCAAAAAGAAAAAATAAATTATTCATTGATACGGTGAGTTTCTTTCTCTTTTTTTAATGTATTCCTTCTATATAACCTTATAAATATGTATCTAAAATATACTGTCGCACTATAAGAAAATAAAAAAATTAATTTATTGATTTTGATTGGTTTTGATTTAAATCTTGTAAATATTCTATTACATATCAGAAATATATGTCTATTAAAAATATTATGTAATAGTTAGATTTTTTTCTTTTCAGATTTTTTCTTACATTTACCTACATTGTAAATTTTGTTAGGTATCAATCTACTTGAGCATTATAATTATTGTTTTACTAATTTTAATCTTTCCTAAATTTTTTTAATTATCAGATTTTTAATATGGCTTCCTTTTTTTTCAGCTAACTTCTTTTTCTACCTTTTTATCTCTACCTGCTACCCATAAATCATGTAATTATGTCACATAGACCTAGTTATGTCCATAGATTCTTTTGCATACGCTTTCGAATAAATTGTGTGAATTATGCGTCTATTTTATTTATTTACTTATTTATTTATTTGTCAATAAATAATTTCATGTTTTCCACGCTTTTATTACATGATTGAATTTTTTTGTATGTTTCTCTGAAAGTGTCTTAGTAAGAACCATATCATCTTACAAGTTTTGCTTAAAAATAAAAATTGAAATTAAAGGTTATTGCTGCAATAAAAAATAAAATTATTAATAATAAAGTATATTGCATTTGGAATTTGAATATATAATAGTTGGTGAAATAAAAAAAACATATTTTATTAGTTTTATATAGAGAAAATAGAGGGGAAGCAGCTAGTCTGGGCCATTTTTATAAATTTACCAAAGAAAGATTGCTAATCATCATTATGATTATATCCATTGTGTATTTTTTATTTAAAATTTGAATGTTTGTCTTCATTATGAATAATAGATAAGCTAATTTAGTCTTATATTTTTCACAATATTTTCAAGTTTCCATTTGAGCTCCATTTCCACTCTTGCCCATTTCCCCTATATGTGTTTCTAACAAATAGTTTTTTACTCTTATCAGTAGAAATGTTAAGGGTAATTTTTTTAAAAATTTTCTTTATTCTTTTTAAATTTTTATCTAATTTTATCAAAAAATAGTTATTGATTAGAAGCTTTTTTTATAGTGCAAGAATTACAAATTTTATGATTACCATTTTTAAATCCCATTTTAGTTTAAGAAATTGGATTATCATTATTTTTTTTTATAAACGAAGATATTGGTTGAAAAATAGATTGGTGAGATTTTTTGTGGCTAGGACTTATGTATAAGCAGGTAATTTTATAAAAAGAAAGATATATTAGTTCTTTTAAAAGCTTTTCCATGTCAGCTTTATGTGCATAATTTTTATAATTATCTCTAATTAATTTAAAATAATCTTATTTTTTTCATAGTTATTGTTTTTAAAATGCTTACTAACTAACATTATTGAATTTTTCCCATGCTTCCTATAAAAATAACGGTAATGTAAAATAAGTAATGTATTAATTCTTTGTTCAAATTGGATCTGTATTACTATTTGTATTGTTTAAGTTTGCAGTATTAAATTTATACCTGCATTGAAAAATTTGTTAATCCTCTGAGCAGAAAGCATTTTGGAAAATTTTTATGAAATTATCTTTTCTTTGAACTACGCCATTCAACATCAGTTGAAGATAGTTCAAACGAAAACAAAATTTGGTTTAAAGACTCAGAAGGTTAAATCTATTGCTTAATTCAAATTTCTATAAAATGAAAGTGCAATTTTATTTAGTTTTTACCTGTTAATTTTTTCCCAGTTTCCTATCACTGCTCTAAGGGAAATCAAAATCCTACAATTGCTTAAACATGAAAATGTGGTGAATTTGATAGAAATTTGCCGCACTAAAGGTAAATATCAAAACGAAGGTAAGATAAACTATTAGTTATTGTTTATTTGTAATTAATAATTTAGATCTAGCAAGCTTTTACACTAACTTTGTTATACTAGTAATCAGGAATGTCATGATGTATTACTTGAGCTTTTGACTCATTATGAAATTTTCGCTAAGTTTTTGTAAGAATAATAATGTTTATTTAAAGATGTTTTATTAAATAAAGGCATGTAGATTACCTTAACTAACTTCTTCTAAAATTAATTATCTATTGTAGCTATTATTTTGAAAAATATTAAAATTACCATACAAATTGTTCAATTTGTAGAGTAATTTTCATAGTATGATAATGTCATGAGCGTCACTGGGGGCCAAAATAATAATCATTTTGGAGATTTTTAGCAAATTTAAAAAAAAAAAATTCTTATGCGCGAAATTTAGAGAACTATTATGACTATTTAATTTAACTTCATCCTCCTCAAAAATTGGGTTCTGCGACACCCATGTATAGTTGATATAGTTGATCTATACATTTATTATTAATTAATAATTTATTAAATGTTAACATGTTAATTACAACATTTAATTAGTAATGTTGCATGTAATTATCTTGTTAATTTAACGTGTTAATATTAATTTTATAAACAATGAAAGAACATTTATTAGATGTATATTTGTTTTTTATAGTATGCGCTATATGTGCATGTTTTATTATTAGTTTACATTGTTGCATGCAACTTCAAAAGAGCGTAAAAAAAGAGGATATTTTAGAGACACAGAAGTGTTAAGAAGTAAATTCCTTCATTGTTGAATGATTTTTTATTTTGTTAATCTGATGTCATTAATTATTTGATCATAATGAACTAAGCTATTGAAAAATCCACTGAGTTTCCACCAATAACTGATGGCCGATTGAAACCTACTGATTTTATACTATTTGAACACACACCATTATGAATATTTAAAGGTGTAACATATTTAAGAATTTATTTAAAGATAAAATAAAAGAATTATGTTTTTCTTATTTTATTTCAAAGTTAAAAACACAAGCAGATACACAAATAAAATATGATGTAGAATAAAAAGAATAGATATTATTCCTGAAACTTAATGATTCATGCGAAATATAATAAAGACTGTTGATGATAATTGTGATTAATTGACAATATGTAATTAATAAACAATGTACTACGTTGTTTATTCTGTATTTATAAATAAGGATTAATTATTTCATGTGTAAATTCATTTCTAATCAACTTTTAAAAAAATTTGCATATTAGTGGTCAATTTTCTTCACTGCATTTTCTGTTCTGTTGCATGTAAGCGATGATTGCTAAAATCAATTGTTATCTAGTTAGTAAATCTTGTTAATGAGTATTGCATTTCTGAAACTTAATGATTCATGCAAAATATAATAAAGACTTGTTGATAACTATGATTAATTAACAATATGCGATTAATGAATTATATACTTCATTGTTCATTCTGTATTTATGAATGGGGATTAATTATTTCATGCGTAAATTCATTTCTAATCGATTTTTAAAAATCCCCATACAAGTGGTCAATTTTCTTTGCTACATTTTCTGTTCTGTTGCATGTAACAGATAGTTGCTAAATTCAATAGTTCAAATTCAAAATTCAAATTTTTACTTATCAAGTGATTCTGTTTTGTTTGCTTTTGTTAGGACTTTGATAAATAACAACTTATAATACAAGTAACATGTATTTAATGAATAGATTGATAGTAAGATATTCATATTTTTTCTGATATAATTGCAACATATTAAAGTGCATAATTGTTTTTAATTGTACTTGGAACTTTATTGATTTGTATTTATACAATTTTTATGATATTTTAAGTAAATTGGAATTTTTATTATTAAATTTCTGTTTTCTAAATATTTCTGTTATCCAAAACCATTCCTGAGGATTTTTTTTCTTTTCTTTTTGTACACATGCTTGTTTTATTCCCTCCTTATTTTAAATTATTATGTTGCTGTAACTCAACTTGACGAGAGCTTATCCTATATTTATTAATTATTTTAAGTAATTTCTTAGGTGTGGCACTCCAGGTGTGAGAGCAAAACTCTTTGTATAATTTTATTTTATCACCTGTTCTTAAGGCAATCAATATTCATTTCAGTATTCTTGTAATTTTAAACCTGATCTAAAAGATCAAGGAACTATGACATGGTGAACAAACTTGTCTTTAGGAAGAACTTTATACTGTGCTGCGGTTTATTAAATTCATGTACGTTCTGGGAATAATTTATTTCATAAACTGGCTGATTTGTTAACATAAATATTTTCTGAAGTTAAACTTTACAAGTACATTGAAAAATATATTGGTTACTACATTAATATTTTATTTTTTACCTAAGAACTGGCCAAATTGTTTTTAAAAAATATTACTTACAATAACAAAATAGTAAATAAATTATGAAAATGATTTGCATTTTTAAAAAAATTCAACTATTTTTTCTCATCGAAGTTTTCAGTTCAATACAGGAATTTGTCTAGGTCAAATTTACTGCCGTTTAGCGGTACATTCACAACTTTAGGGAATTCACAAAATACTTTTTCTAAAAATTTTATTTTTTGTATTTCATAAGAAACGATAAATCCATATTTTTACTGTATTTTTGTGCCTATTTTTTAATATAATTTTCAATTTTCACAAATTCCATAAAATAGGTACTGCTCAGAAAAACCTTGACAGACCCCTGCAATATAAAATGATAAAATTCTGGAATAAAAGATTATTTTTGGGTATTACCAAAAGATATCAAAAAAAGGAGATAGCTTACCTCCACCAAGAGGCCGGGAACACTTCGTAACAATCCATAGACTTCTAAATAATTGCAGTTGAGAGTGAAACATTCAATATTAAATTTTNGACAGACCCCTGCAGTATAAAATGATAAAATTCTGGAATAAAAGATTATGTTTCTCTAATCACCATTCCCAACGTTTGTAACAGTTCGTTTTCAAAACCTATAATTTGCATTTTATTCGTTTTTAGCTTATGCATACACCAAAAATAAATTCAGAACTAGACTAAACGTCATCCCAGGCCTAAATATTTAACTGTTTGTCACAAAAATTATTATTTTTGGTCTATTATTGGTAAAACAATGACTGAATAAATTTCATTTTTAACATTGAGTATGATCAAAATAATTTATAGTTTATTATTTATTTATTTATTTTTTTTATCACAATTGCAAATTTTAACTTGGGCTTCTGCCAAAAGATGCTCAATCATTTTGTGTTCCATATTCGTAAAGAATTTGGGAACCGCTTTCTAAGACTAAAAATTTTTCCAAATCAATTTTGTTAATTTAGTTATTAAGTATGTTAAAATTATCATTCAGAATTCATTTAAATTATATAAAATTATATTAGTTACGCCCATAAAATATAATCTAAAATATATTTTAATCAAGTATCTTTTAATGGAAGTAAGAATTTGAAAAGTCTATAATGATAAGAATCGTTGAATGAAAATAATTGGAAGTGATATCATGTTTATTAATTTTGGCTGTAAGTAGAATACAGTTTTAAAATGTGGTTTTTGAATAGAATTTTTTTTTTGTAAACTGCCTCTTAGTGCTCTATACCTTTTTGTCACAAATGCATTAAAATGTTATTTTAACATAAGTTTCTACATAGTGCATTCTGCCATATTTTTTCCACTCTCTTAACATGTTATTCTTTTTCTTATTGTATTTTCTCATTAACTTATTAGGGTTTTTTTTACTTGATTGATTTTTCCTATGCTTTTCCACTCACTTGATATGTTCTTCTACTTTAGTAGTGTCTTAAATATGCAGCAGTATATATGCATACAAAGCATCACTTTACCCAAAGATTATTATTATTTTATGTGCGTGTGTACTTGATCTATGATTATTAAAAGTACCATATTAATATTGTAAAGAAATGTTGACATTTTTGGGATTACTTCTTGTGTTATATAAGTTTGGAATTCCATGCAGCATCACCATTCAATCGTTCCAAATCAACCTTTTTCTTGGTGTTTGATTTTTGTGAGCATGATTTGGCTGGCCTATTAAGCAATGTGAAAGTTGTGTTTTCCATTGGTGAGATTAAAATGGTTATGAAACAACTCTTGAATGGACTGTACTTTATTCACAGTAATAAAATATTGCACAGGTGAGCAGTTATTAGCATTTTTAATTTCTGTTTATTTTGAGCTATCTTCAGTGCTTTCCAAGATAAAGAAATTTATAGTTATGTTGATTATTTTTAAACTTTAAAATATGAATAAACAATAAAAAAAATTTATTCTTACAGTAAATTAACTAAAAAATTTACTTATTTGAGAATTATTTTTATTAAAAAATATAAAGATTTTAGTATTTTTCATTAGTATTATCATAAGTATCATTTTCATATGATAAAAAGAAATACTTTGTTACGAAAATATGTAAAAAGAAAGCCCTATGTAAAAAGGCTTAACAGGTTATAAATAGAAAGATTAAAAAAAAAGGGAAAAAATCAAAGCAACTGGTATTTCTAAATTATTAGTAATTATTTTAAAAGCAAAATATTTATTACTAGTTTTTTTTTTGTACAGTGCAGAACTTCTTATCCGGAAATCAGAAAACCGGAAAACCAGATAACCGGAATGAAAGTCGGAACCGTAAATTAATTTTCTTCCATTAAAAAAAATTTTTTTTGGTGCAAGATTTTGAGCCCATTTTGTTATTTAGAGCGTACGGAGTATCGAGTTGACGAAAGAACTGATTTAGAGGACGGATCAAAAGCCGTTTGTAGACAAATCTCACATAAGCACAAATAGCTTATATATGTTATTAATGTTAATAATAACATTAATAACATATATAAGCCTGTATATAATTTTTATTTCATAATTTCTTTCCTTAGTTAAACTTAAGTGTATTATTGTTTATAATTTTTTATTATTTCTAAAACTATTTAAAAATTATTTTTTAGTTTCGTTTTATAAAGATTAAAAAATCGGCATTTTGTAGCGATTCAGAAAACCGGAAAAATCAGTTATCCAGAATCGCGATGGTCCCGATCGTTCCGGATAATCAGTTCTCTACTGTATTTTATTTTATTCAATATTCAATATGTGTGTGTTTAATAATGTTTTTTATTTATTTTCGTTCTGACTAAAAAAGAAATTTCATTAAATTGAATTTTTCAAAAAGAAAAAAAAAGTGGTATGCGAACCTTCTAGTTTTAATCCTCCAACTGTTGCGACTCATGCGCAAAATTGTATAAAAATTTCCATGTTATGGACTACATTTTCAACAGAGCTAAAGCTCAGGTTTAAGTGCATTTTTTTATTAACTTTAAATAACATGTTTTTATAAAATTATTTATATCAAAACTTTCCATGTGGGCAAATAATTTAAGTGCGAAAGTTAAGATGGTATTAATAATAATTTTATAAAAAATGTATTGATGGAATTTGGTGACAGACCTTGTTAAAAATTTTACACATAGATAAATTTTTTTAACTTGGCTATTTCTAGAGACATGAAAGCAGCTAATATTTTAATAACCAAGACAGGAACTCTGAAACTTGCTGACTTTGGATTAGCTCGAGCTTTCAGTGCAAGCAAAAATGGACAACCAAACCGATACACTAATAGAGTGGTTACTTTATGGTACAGACCACCTGAGCTCTTGCTTGGTGAGCGTAATTATGGACCTTCTGTTGATATGTGGGGTGCTGGTTGCATAATGGCCGAAATGTGGACTCGTAGTCCTATCATGCAGGTAAATAAATCTCTAAGCATCTTAGAAAGATAATTGTCATCTTAACACTTCATGTAATTTCATTCTAATTCAAAAATTACTTGCTATGGTCATTAATCAAATAAAATAATTTATATATTTTTGACAGTTATCAGCATGAATTAAGCACTTTACTTGCTAAATGTTATATTTATCAGTGTCATGCGTTTATCACCACTTCCTAATATTATTCTCTGTTATTTATTCTTTTGTTTTTAATTTAGATTACTGTTTAAAATTAAAAGCTTGAAACTATAAATGTTGTTTCTTCATCTTATTATAAGCAATCACAAGACATTACCTTATTATGCAACATTTTATGATAAGCATATTTAGTTACAATTCTACAATTATTCTACAGAAAATATAGTAATGCTTACTTTCATAATAATTTTTATGTAAAACTGGGTTCTGTATGTAACTAAAATAATGAATGCATTAATTGCATTATGTTAAGCATTAATTACTTTATGTTATATTAATTACAATAACTAACAAATCATTTATTATCATTACTTCACAAAATTTTTTTTAAATATTTGCTTAGATCAACATCTGTTTTTTTTTCTTCCTTGGATATTTTGTTTGTTTATTATTGAATCTACACTTAATGTAGTAGTAATTTTCCATGTTTGTTTATTTGATAAGAAAAACTATATTTCAAAATTTGTTTTACGTTCTCAATTGATGTTATTTAGTAAAAAAGTTAAGTAAATGATAAGATTTTTTGTTAGCAGGTTATGATAACTTCAATTATTAATAAAACTCATAATTCTTGTTTTGTTTTTTAAAACTAATGTTTTAATTCTTCCTATAGGGTAGTACTGAACAACATCAGCTGACATTAATCAGTCAGTTGTGTGGCAGTATAACACCAGAAACATTTGCAGGTGTAGAAAAACTTGACTTGTATACTAAAATGGAACTCCCCAAGAATCAAAGGCGAAAAGTAAAAGACAGACTTATGGTATTTATACATTTCTTTCTTTCTTTTATTTACTAAGTTTTCTTTTAAAGAAAATGTACCGAATTCTCATTTTATTTTAAATTTAAATATATTTAACCCCATAAAACCACTAAAAGTGGTTTTTACGGTGTAAAATATGTACAATGAATGATTTTAGTACAATGTGTAATTTTGTGTTTTGTACAACGTGTTTTAGTACAATGTGTAACTTTAAAAGTTAGCTATGAAGCCTCTATTTGATATGCAAGCAACAGATCTTTACTAAACTCTAGAATGAGAACTTTACTAAAGTTCTAAGATCCATTTTATATAACTACAGTTAATACTAATTTGGTATTTAAAACAATCTTGTAATGTTTTTTTTTTTTTTTTTGAGAATAATTTATAAGTATCTAATGTATAGCACACAGAGCATGAATCAGTCAATATTTAGGCATGTCTGTTTTAGACTTTTCTGTTTATTAATTAAAACTGAAGACTTTTCTTTAATTGCTATTTTTTACTGTCATTAATTTTAGTAGTTAATTAAATTAATTGTTTAATAGCACTAGAAATAAATATACTGTACCAAATGCAGTTGTTAAGTGCTCAATGTTAACCCCTTAACGATCGGTTAATTTTCAAGAAAATGGTCATAAAAGTGCATATTTTTTTATCCCTGAAAATTATATCAGTGCTGACATCTAGTTTGAAATAAACTAACTGTCTACAATTACCTTAAAAATATCCTGGTACTGCCACCTGGTGTGTAAAATGAGAAATACAATTTTTTCTGGGCAAAAGAAATGAATTAGTTTTATTCTTATTGGCGCGTTACTACTGAACACTCCAGCCCGGAAATATCATGGAAGCGAGAAATAGAGGGCGAAACTTCATCCCGTCATTTTCACGGAAGCGAGAAGGAAGGGGTTAAGAAAGTCAAACAGTGTTATAAACGAAGTCTGATGTAAAAGTAAGGAGGAAGTCAAGTAGTTGAACAAATACCTGGAGACATGGAACCTGCTTTAAGCTAAATTAAGTAAAATTCTAAAGGAGGTTTAATGTTAGTGAGTAATATTTAAAAAAAATAATAGTAATATTATTTAACAATCCAAGTATTGAGCCTCTCAGTAAAATTATTCTGTAATTACTTTGTTTAAACTTCTCTCCTATTGAATAACATAGAGTATCATTAAATAACATAGAATGCCATTTGAAAATTACTCATTTAAAGTATTGAGACTAATGCTCACTATGAAAGTAGGAATTTCTAAAAATCCTTTTGAAATTAAACTAAGCTTAGATTATAGAGTGGCCTGAAGAGTGGAAAAATTTTGTACCACTTCAGCATCTAGGGTAAGATAAGAGACCTGTAAAATTTTAATTCACTTAATTTCAAAATTAAAAAATCTTTAGTAGGTGGGGATGTGTGAGGCAGAGATTAAGATTACTACATTGTGGTTGGTCGGTCTCAGGTTCAAATCCCACTATTATAATTTTCTTTAGACATGACACAAAATTTGTTTCCCACCCTATGATTAGGACTTTTAAACTTCAGCCCATACATACTTGGCCAGATTATGAAATAAAATTTTAATTGGCAAATTTTCGAAAAATAAATAATTAAAAAACATTACTGCTTGTATACATGGTGCGTAGCGTTTTTAAAAAGTGCTTAATTTCTATTTTCGTTTTATAAAAGTCCCTAAAGGTGCTTTTTTCATTGGGTGTTTTTTAATAGAGCTTGATTTTCCCTTTTCAAAAATGAGATTTCTTTCTTTACCATGATGATTTTTGCCACGTATTGTGCAAAAGCATGTTTTTTTACATTGTTCTATTCAACGTTTTCACAATTCATCCAACACAATGCATTTCGTGTGAAATCGCCAATAATTTTACATGTGTGATGAAATTCTTGCAGGTCCGCATGTGCGTATACTGAGCTGGGTTAGGTGAGATTCTAGCATTCTCATATGTAACTCTGCTGCATTTCTCAATTTCAGGCTTCATTGTCCATCCTCACCAAAATAAAGATTGCGAGATTTTTCGGTTCGAAAAATCTTGCAATCTTTTTATGGTGGCTAATATAATCAAGAAAAGAGTTATTTTATCATGATCGTATAAAGTCTTAGAAAATTATTTTGCATTTTGTTAATGTATATAGTACTTACAAATATTTTTTGAGTGCTTAAATACTTAGAAGGTTCTTATTTTTTATTGAAAGATTTGGCTATGCACCCTTTTATATATATTAACTTTAAAATTAATTCTTTCTAACTTATTCTAATTTATAGATATATGTTAAAGATGCTCCTTCCCTTGATCTTTTGGACAAATTACTTACATTGGATCCTGCCAAGAGAATAGATAGTGATACAGCCCTCAATCATGATTTCTTCTGGTCAGATCCATTACCCAGTGATTTGACAAAGATGCTTTCACCTTATACTCAGTCTATGTTTGAATATTTGTTTTCAAAGAAAAAGAATGAGCACAATAGACATGCTGGACCAGGTGGACATCACAATAAAGCTCACCCTACTGCCAATGATGGCCAGTATCATGATCGTGTCTTTTAGACTTAATTGTTGCAATTGGAAATATTGCAACAATTTTATTCCATCAGTTTATGATGGCCAATTTATTTCAGGCTTGTGATAGTAAGTTGGGTTGTTGTAAGAAGTATTTTTTGTTTTTAAAATATTGTGTTCTTGGAACAAACAGATGGTGTATAATGTATTTATTATGTTGAATTAAAAATCGAAATTTTATTCCCTATGCTTGAAGTTATGAATTTCAAACCTGCACAAGTCTGTGAATAAACATTTTCTAAAAAAATTCTAAAAAAAAAGCTATTCCTAACAACTGTGTTGTTGGCCTTGGTTCAGGCTTCACAATTTAATTGCGAGACCAAGAGTGTGATAGTAGGTCGATATTTTTGCACCTGCTGCCTCTACTTCACAGTCATAGGATAGGCTTCTTGCCACCACCAGGGATAGAACCCTGGTCCTTCATAGTAACAGCGCAAATTACTTTTATTAATCATTCATTCGTTTAAATTCAATCATTCATTCACTCATTTATATTCATTCAAAACAATTCTATTCTGTCATTCATTCTTATTCCTTCATTAATTCATTTAAATTCAATCATTTACTCTCATTCACTCATTCAAATTCAATCATTCATTTGTTATTTCACTCGAATTCAATCATTAATCCTGATTTATTAATCATCATTCATTAGTTTAATTATCGAATTAATAGTTTGATAAATTAAATTGTCAAAATTAGTTGAATTATCAGCCTTTCATCCCTTCAGTGGGTTGATAAATGAGTACCAAGCATGCTTGGGAACTAAACACTGTGGGTTCCACTTTCGGCTAACCACCTAACCGGAGCATCTCTTCCTGCACCCCAGGTCGAGAAAACTGAGATGGGCACAGTAGGCTGGCCCTCTATGGGCTGTCGCGCCACTGAGTTAAGTTTTAATTGAATTAACAAATAATTTTATCTTTGATTGATTAATACTTACTCTGTAAAGGAATCAAGAATGGTGTGTGCGGTCCTTTTCACGTTATACTCACTTGTGTTGTTTTGAAATTTAAAACTTTAGTTATTTACCTTCAATTTTCTATGATCTACTTAAAAATGTATTTTATATAATTGTTTACTTGGATTGTGTATTAACTTATGTCTACACTTGCCTCAGTATACTGTTTTTTTATGAATTTATTTTGACTTTTACATTGTTACTTTTAGCAGAGGGGAAAAAATGTATTTATCTTTCAAGGAAGTGGTGAAATTTTAACTGTTTAAAATAAGTTTAGTGAACGTAATTAACTGTGTGTGAACAAATTCATCAAAAAAACTGGATCCTTGAAGCTGTTGAACTTCAAGGCATTTATTGCTTTTTGTGTTAAGTGACCAGTGAAGTATAAGAGAAAAAATTAAGGTTGGTTAAAACAATCTTTCAAGTTGACAACCATATTCATTGATATGAAATATTTTACTCGCATTAGGAATGAAAATATTTTACTCAAGTTAGGAATGAAATATGTTTGAAACTGTACAACTATGAACAATAGGGAAATTGTAATTTTAGTTTTGCAAACTAGGATGCAGAGTGTGAAGAGATAGAGTAAGACACTAAATTTCTTTTTATCAAAGAAAAAAAAACTTTGTAAATTTAAAAAAATTAATTTTTTAAAAGTTTTTATAAATATTAGATAGTTGCAATTTTTATTTTAGTTATAATCCAATTGTTTTGTTGGTTGATGTCAGTAATTATTTCTTTACCCAGTGATTGTGATACATGCCCAGATGTTCAGCGGCACAACATTAATGCTTCATAGAGGTCATGGAGTAAGGTCAGCTCACACTGTACATATGAGATTTTATACATAATTTGGGACAAATGAGGAGGAGCTTTGGCCTGCGTTAAAATCATTTAAAACAATCAAATTGTCAAAAGATTAAACTAATCTTCACAAACGGTTATTTTTTTCACACTGCTCACATTGATGACCCTGAACTGGCAAGAAAGTATTTATCGATACAAATTTAAATCTAATGGTTTGGTAATAATATTGCTTCAAATTGCAACGCAATTGTGAAAAGCCAAGCACATATTCTTTACAAAAGGATTGTTAAAGCTGTTTTTTTTTTCTTTTCTTTTTTTGAAAACTCTAGTTTTTTTATTTATTTATTTTTCTGGATTATTTGTTAGATACCATAATTTGTTGAAAATTTGCCTGTTACTTGTTGAAAATCTGTCTCCCTGTTGATTTGTTTGATTTTACATGTTAAGAATTGTCAGGATTTATCTGAATAATATTTCAGAATATGCTATGACAAAACGAAGCAAGTTTAAGATCTGTAATGCCCAGAAATTTAATTTAAATTTTAATATTACTTACAATACTTCTTCTTGATCAGCTATTTTACCATATAGCATCTACCTATTTTTCCCCAGGAAAGATAACATATCCCACGTCGATAACAGATCTCACGTAGGATGAACAATTAATAGGTTGAATAAAAAGACATCTTTTACGCTCAACAGTATGACCTTGTGTCAATTGTGTATTATTCTGCGTTGTATAAAATAAATGTTTTACAAAAATTTATTTTTTTGTTTTTATAAGTTTAACGAAAAATATGAGATTGAAAATCATTTATTTCTCATAACAAGCTAAGACAATGTTTCACTCAATTTCGGGTGTGATATTATACTTTTTCTTATGCCTTAGTAACTTAGGATCTGACTTGAAGCAAATTGTAAGACATGAAAAATTTTAAGACTTACTTAAAGCAGATTATTATATCTTAGTATTTTTCAATCAGACACGAAAGGAATTATAATAACTAAGAGACTCAGAGCCTGACATAAAGTAAATTGTAATACAATAAGTGAAATCGCATGCGGATTTCCTCGACAATCACATGATAAATCGCAACCTTTTTAATTGTAAAATAAACAGTTTTAGAATATTGATGTTTTCAGTGTTCATTCTCAGTAACTAGCCCTGATGATTGGGAGTATATTCTGCATTATTTAACATTTGTATTCAACTTTTCAATGCAATTACAATAGAAGTTAGAAAATTATTATTGCTTACATTCTAATTCAATGTAATTTACCAAATGTTATTTTTATTTTGTGTTTGTCAAGCATTCCAAAAGAATCCCTAATTTTTATGTATGAGTTGACTAAAATTTTAATAATATGTCATTCTGTGATTTTAATAAATTTAGAATGGGCTTGTTATATTTATATCTTAATTTGATGAAAAATTGTTTATAATAATTAAGTAGTTTGTTTTTAATTTTTGTAATTTCTTTTTATTTTAAAAATAAAGAGTTTCATATGTATTTCTGTTTGTTTTATCTAATGTAGGCAATAAGATAATGGTTATTGTCATTTTTTATTAAAAGGAGTTACCATAGTTTTTTATATTAATAAAAAATTTTTTTTCCCATTTTCATTAATTTGTTATATATATATGCACGCTTATCTTTTTATATCTATTATTAACATTTATAGCCATATATGGGAGTTTTCAGAAAATATGATGCCCATATTTTAATATGAAGCCCCATGGAAAAGTTATGCAAAAAATTATTAAGCATTCACCTTTATGTTTGCACTATTACTTATGTTCGGGACATAATTGGTTTTGGACAAAATAAGATTTTTTCTAAAAAAACTGAAAGCAGAAATTATAGTGCCAAATTATTAAAAAAAGTGAAAATAAAAAAAGTGAAATAAATCCTTATGCAGTGCAAGTCTGCAGTCAGATATTTACTCTCCCCCTCTTTGCAGTGTTTTCTCAACTCAGGTTAATAGTTTTGATGGAAATCAAGTTTTGAGGTTTTTTAAAACGGAAAAAAGTTTCTTCTTTCTTTTTTTAAGATTTGAGATAATAAAAAAATTACCTGCAGCTACTATTCTATAAGTATGTGTAATTTTGCTCATGTATGGAAGCTTTCGAAAAAGAATTGACATCCATATTCTCATATGAAATAATCTTCAAAGGAATAAAGTAGTGCAAATAATAAAAAATTTGCAAACCGTTCACCGTAATGTTAGTACTAACTGCCCTGCAAATGAAAAAACAACCAAGTGCTTCATGATAGATTTCGAGAAAAGTAGCTTGACAACTATTTTTACTCTAATGCTAGGAATGCTAAACAGGGTTTTAGACAACTTATAGAATAATAATTATTATTAAATTTCTTTTTTTGCAATATGTAGTTTAGCATACAAAAATGTCAAATATGTAAATTGTGAATTTTTTGTCACCTAGGTTTATTTTTATATATATATTGGTACAAAATATTCACAATGTGTCCACCTGTATGTCATTGCTACGTAATATTTATGTATATACTGTATTCTACGTAATATTTATGTATATACATATATACTGTATTTTGAACGAAAATTTTTTTTCTCTTTAATTTCATTGATCAATCATAGAATATTTTTTTAAAAAAAATCATCTCAATATTCCTCAACACTTCAGCTAAACGCTCTGCTTTTTTTTTCCCCAACGAGAAGCATGAGAAATGACGTCACTTTCATAGTAACATTATGTAATTTAATCCAATGGGTCACGGGCGCGTAACGTCACGATCTTTGTTTACAATCAATTGGGTGGCAAGCTTTGTGTCATTTCGAAATAAATTAGCAAATTTTACATATTTCTTAAATTTTTTAAGTGTTAGTGGTTGGATTTTTTGTGTAGAATAGAGTTCTAATAAACTTTATAGCAAGTTTCGGCTAAATTGTGACACTCTTTATATGAACCCCAGAGCCCAAGGTCAAGAAAACTGAGATGGGCACAGTAGGCCTTGGCCCTCTATGGGCTGTCGCGCCACTGAGTTTAGTTTTAGTTTCTTTATATGAAATTTGTATCGATTGCTTTGGATCGAAATGGGTTACAGGTGGCTTGGAGAGAAATTTTTACCTATTGCTGTTCTTGTTTTGCTTTCACCATTCATTAGCCTGTGGAGAGTCATAGAAGAATGAAGTCCGTTAGTTTCTGTCTTGATTTTCAAATTGATTAAAACTAAATTAAACATAGTTCTAAAAGAAAGCAGCATGGAAATTTTAAAAAACATTTTTAACAATTAAATGCGAAAAATATTAATAAAGGTGAAAATAGTGTAGTACATTTCGATACAACTAAAAAGAGGAGGAAGGGCCAAAGGCAGGGAACGGTCTTCTCCCCAGATTGCTTATTCGTGCGTTGCGATAGCCTATTGCAAAACATTTCGTAAACCTAGCTTAAATATTTGTAAAAATATGGCTTTATTAATATTAAAAAAAAGTATTTATTTATTTTTGTCTTCTTTGGCTGACTGCGATTTGAATATCTTAAAAATTCACTAAGTTTGTGGAAATTTCCTAATGAGTGTTTGTATTTTTTAAAAGAAAAATTTATATGATAAGAGGTTTTCAACAAATTTCTTTTTGCATAAGACAAAATTAAATAACAATTAATACTTTACAGTAGTCGTAAGTACAATGAAATGTGATGGTATAAAGAAAGAAAACATACTTTCATGGAGGTTGATCACATGAAGTACGCTGCCATTTTAAATAAATTTTATCTAACAGTACAAAATAAAATTTGTGGAAAATCCATAATCATTCAGAGCTTTCTTTGAAAAATAATGAAAACTGATTAGAAAATTGCTAAAAACATTTTCAATGTTCAAGATATTCGAATCGGACTTTTTCATTAGCAACTAAATACAATTCACTACGACATTTTATTTTAAAAAAAATAATTTTTTTTCATCGCACATGCCAAGTAAGAAAAAGCTACTTTAAAGGCTCAGATTTTGTGCAATTTTTAACAAATACTTCGTTTTAAAATAATAATTTTGTTATTAATTAAAAATTATTCTGAAAATTTTGTTAAATATTTTTGAAATTAAGTCAAACCTTTGACAAAAATTTTTTTTTTATATAAAAATTACATTTCTATGAATATTTAAGCTAGGTGAACGAAATTTAATTCAATTATTGAAAATAACAACCGAAGTAATCATTGCAAGTTACAAGTTTATTGCTATGTTTTCCAGGGTGTTCAAAAATCCTTGTTTTCGTTCGTAATTTAATGTCGGTCCCTTTAACCTGCGAAAGCTTTGAAACTTATTGATAAGTATGAAACATTGCATGACCTAAACACCTCTAAATTACAAAATAATCGTCTCCGTATTTTTTGAGAAATTTAAAAAAATGTCAAAAACTAAAAGCGTCTCTTCTATTACTATAGGGTAATGTATGTTACACAAAATAATTTTGAAAGAGATCAAGCTGGCTGCTAAAGGCAGATAGTACTCAATACTTTTGATAATTATATTAAGATCTAAGGTAAATTAAGAATGATGGATAATTATTTTCCAATCAAATAGATTGAAAAATAACTATTCAGCAAATGGAAAATCTAAAGTAAGTTTTCTNTGTGTAACAGTCACCATTTTGTAGAAGTGGTGTCGATGAAATGGCCTGTCGATGAAGTGATTGTCGATGAAATGAACCAGACCCGTCACAATTATCACGGCCTGATTACTGCCTAGGCCCACACTTTCTAAGGGGTCTCAAAAATTAGTTGAAGGACCACAATATTACTTTTTTTAAATACTGAAAGAAACAAATTTTCTCGAAAAAGGCATTTTTTTAATTTCAAATTTTCTTAATATTGTGATAAATCACACTCGTGTAAACATTGTACTACTTATCAAATTCGAAAGAACAGCTGAATTTTAATTGGTGCAATTTTTACTCCAACGGCTTAAGCCAAGCAAATGCAACGAGAATGCATATTCGCAAAGTCTCTTATAAATGATTAGTGTCAACAAGAACTAAAAGTTTATCTTTAACAAATATGTAAAGCTGTAGATGGAAGGCTACAATCTTTAAAAAAATTCTGCTAATCAGTGACTTTTAGCAAAAATCACTGATTTCACTTGTTTGTGGTCACCAAACTATTTTTTTTTTGTCACACAGTATCTTATATTTTGCTTTAATATTTAAATGCGTAAACTTTATCTTCGAAAGATAATCTTCAATTTTCTGCTTTCAAAATATTTTAGAATGTTTCTCTTGAATCATGCAGATTAATTGATTCTTTTCATTGTTAGGACTACTCTTCAGAAATTTAATTTCAAAATATATTGTTAGGGGTTCGGTAAATTTTGTGGGCCTTGGGCTTGATTTTGTCTTGATCGGTCCCTGACAATTATCTAAACTGTTTCAAAATACAACTCACACCCGTGTACAAAAGTTAGGTTATTCAACCTAATGAATTCAACTTTTCATACGTTGCACCATTTACAATAATAAATCACACCATAATAAACACATTGGTGAACAACCAGAATGCTATTTTGTGAGAATATTTTATTACACACAAACAAAAAAATTACATTATCCATATTAAAGATTACAATAAGACTGGTTGCTCATAGTAACTTTTGGTTACTATGAGCAACCAGAAAGCTATCTATTTTGTAAAAATATTTTATCACACACGCAACAAAAAATAGATTATTTAACATTAGGAACATGATTGTAAAAAAAGTTGAACATCCTTACTTTACACAAAATGTGACGATAAATCACTTCACATGAACATCAAATTAGTTTTAAAAAATAAAATGAAATAAATTTTAAGGAATGTCTTTCACAAACTTATAGAATTTCATTAAAATAAGTGCATTTTATTTTAATTGTCTATAAAAAATACAGAAATATATCTTGTACAAGATATGGAAATTGCACTAAAAATAATAATTTTTATAAAATATCTTTGACAAATTTTTTAAACATAATTTCTTTATCCATTATGTTATAATACGCAGTATAAGTATAAAATTAAATGAAGTGCATTTTATTTCAACCGTTTATAAAAAAATAAAAAATTTTATAACAAGATATTGAAGATGTGCTGAATCATTATAAAAAAAAGAACTAGAAATTAATATAACGCACTTATACATAAAGACCTCATGACAAAAAAATTTTTTAATGAACGTGCAGCTATTTCAAAATGACAAACTAAAATCATTTGCATACTTCCTTATTAAATTTAATTATTTAGTTAAATAGATTTTTAGAATTCAAAAAAATACTTATGCTTTACTAATTACGATTATTTTTTAAGAGTGAGTAATCTTGTGCATTCTTCTAATTTTTGGTTGAAAATAGTCTCAAAAACGTTTAAATGTGATTAAAAAAATTTATGATCAGTAAATATTTAAATGACTTGCCTTGAAGAACAAGAACTTGATAAAACAAAAAATTGATTTTATGAAGCAATCTATACTACTTTATACAGGGTGCGTAGCCAAATTATTTAACAAAAAATAAGCACTCAAAAAATATTTTTAAGCACATAAAAAAATATCGTAATTAGGCACATTTGGAAAGTTTCTGACAAATGATGGTTTTACCTGGTTTTAACCGTCACATAGAAAAAAAACTTTTAGCATTGTTTTAGACATTTGTCAAAAAACATGAAATTTAGAATCATGTAAAACGAATGGCATTTTCATATGCTAGGGACATGATAATACTTCAAAATAGATTGGGGGTTAAATTAATTAAGAAAATGATGAATAGAACAATGTAAACCAGAGTTCCCACCCTTTTAACAAGGCAAAAATTAAGCACTTTTAAGGACCTTTTTTTTAAACAATTAAGGACTTCTTTGAAAAATTAAGGACTTTAAAAATAGAATGATTGTTAATTATCATATATATACTACCAGTAACAGTGCCAATTATTTATATTTCATAAAAAAATCAATAAATAAAAAAATAAACAATTTTATCATAATGTAAGAACTGATATAATTGCATTCATTAACAGGGCTCGCCAAAGTACCAGGCAATTTCTGCCGGGTTGGGCTTTTTTTAAAAAACATATTCAGATCGTTAAAGGTTAACATCATCTATGAACTATGAAACTAATCCATATTAAATTTTTAATGATTTCATTGTAAAATTTTGTCCAGAAATTAAGATTTGCAATTTTTTTCATTTATATTAAAAAAAAGAAGAGTAAATAAAGAAATTTGGCAAAAACATAGAAAAATTTATTACAACAAGTTTTTATATTTCGCTACTAGACCTGCATCACATATTCATTTGTGGGCCAATCTCACTAAATATTCAGTTACGCTATAAATAATTCTTTCTTTTCTATTAATAAAATGTTTTATTCATAAAGGTATATCTTAAAATAATTAATACTAAAAAGTTGAATTAGAGTTATGCTTGAGAAGTTTTCTTAACTATGCCATGTAAAATTAAGTCCCATTTTGAGTAAAAACAGGTGATACTAATATCTAAGCACCTTAAATCATTCCACATTTTTTTTCATAAGGCTTAACTCAATACATTTTTTAAATTCATTGCAATAAATATTTTTATGAAAATTTATATAGAATAAAAATAAAATTACATTTGAAAAGATTTATAATTTTCAAACCAATTTGTTTTTTATTAGTTCTCTTTTATTAGTTTGTTTTTATAAGTTCTTATTATTAGGTTTTTATCAGTTAGTAAACATGTAAATAAAAGGGCCTAAAACAATTTTTCAAAGATATCAACGTATTCCTATGACCAGAAAGTTGATAAGGTTCCTTAATTAATAAATACTGTAAAATTATTTATATTTTAATCATTTATAGATTTTTACAAGTAATACTTCTTCGTCATCCTCTATTATTCCTAATACACTCTATTACTAACTGAATAATTGTTCCGTAGTGATGCTGAAAAATTAAGGACTTTTAAAAACCTTGCGTCAAAATTAAGTACTTTTAAGGGCCCTTATATTCCAGAATAAAATTTAAGCAGTTTTTAAGGACCGTGGGAACCCTGTAAACTGAGCCTTTTTGCATAATTCGTAATGAAAATTAACATGGTAAAGGATAAATCTCATTTTAAAAAGGGGAAAATCATTAAGCACTTTTTAAAAACACCCAATGAAAGAAGTACCTTTAAGGGCTTTTAGAAAACGAAAATAAGCACCTTTAAGCACTTTTTAAAAACGCTATGCACCCTGTTATATGTTTCATAAACCAACTAAGAATGAGGCTTCTCACCAGTATGAACACGACAGTGTCTAGTGGAAGCGATTTTTGATGAAAAACCCTTATTACATATAGTACAAGAATAAGGCTTCGCACCAGTATGAACAAAACCGTGTAGTGTCAGACTCATTTTTCCTGAAAAACTCTTATTACAAATGCTACAAGAATAAGGCTTCTCACCAGTATGAACAAGACCGTGTAGTGTCAGACTACTTTTTTGTGAAAAACTCTTATTACAAATACTACAAGAATATGGCTTCTCACCAGTATGAACACGACCGTGTCTAGTGAGAACACTTTTTACTGAAAAACCCTTATTACATATACTACAAGAATAAGGCTTCTCACCAGTATGAACAAAACCGTGCAGTGTCAGACTAATTTTTTCTGAAAAACTCTTATTACAAATGCTACAAGAATAAGGCTTCTCACCAGTATGAACACGACTGTGTCTAGTCATATTACTTTTTAGTGAAAATTTTTTATTACATATACTACAAGAATAAGGCTTCTCGCCTGCATGATCAAGACTGTGATTGGTCAGATCATTTTTTAGTGCAAAACTTTTATTACATATACTACAAGAATAAAGTTTCTGCGCAGTATGAACACATTTGTGTTTTTCCAGAGTACCTTTGTGTGAAAAACTCTTTTTACATATACTACAAGAATAAGGCCTTTCCCCAGTATGAACACGACCGTGTGTAGTGAGATAACTTCTTTCTGAAAAACTCTTATTACATATACTACAAGAATAAGGCTTCTCACCAGTATGAACACGACAGTGCTTTTTCAGATTACCTTTTAGTGAAAAACTCTTATTACATATACTACAAGAATAAGGCTTCTCACCAGCATGAACACAACTGTGCAGTGTCAGACAACTTTTTTGTGAAAAACTCTTGTTACACATACTACAAGAATAAGGCTTCTCACCAGTATGAACACCACCGTGTCTAGTGAGATGACTTTCTCGTGAAAAACTCTTATGACATATATCACAAGAATAAGGCTTCTCACCAGTATGAACACGACTGTGTTTAATCATACTACTTTTTTCTGAAAAACTCTTATTACATATAGTACAAGAATAAGGTTTCTCCTCAGTATGAACACATTTGTGTTTTTTCAGAATATCTTTTTGTGAAAAACTCCTTTTACATATACTACAAGAATAAGGCTTCTCCCCAGCATGAACACGACAGTGTGTAGTGAGATCACTTCTTTGTAAAAAACTCTTATTACATATACTACAAGAATAAGGCTTCTCACCAGTATGAACTCGACAGTGTCTAGGGAGATCACTTTTTCGTGAAAAACTCTTATTACATACACTACAAGAATAAGGCTTCTCACCAGTATGAACACGACCGTGTGCAGTGAGATGACTTTTTTGTGAAAAACTCTTATGACATATACTACAAGAATAAGGCTTCTTACGAATATGAACACGACCGTGTGTAGCGAGATCACTTTCTTCTGAAAAACTCTTATTACATATACTACAAGAATAAGGCATCTCACCAGTATAAACATGACTGTGCAGTCTCAGACAACTTTTTTGTGAAAAACTCCTGTTACATATACTACAAGAATAAGGCTTCTCACCAGTATGAACACGACCGTGTCTAGTGAGATTACTTTTTTGTGAAAAACTCTTATGACATATATCACAAGAATAAGGCTTCTCACCAGTATGAACACGACTGTGTTTAATCATACTACTTTTTTCTGAAAAACTCTTATTACATATAGTACAAGATTAAGGTTTCTCCCCAGAATGAACGCAACCGTGTTTATACATAAACATTCATTGAAAATATCTTATTACATATACTAAAAGAAAAGGTATTCTCGTCACTATGAAAATTACAGTGTTTATTTGGACTTTTTTTCCTGAAAACCTCTTGTCACAATAACATGAATAAGGTTTACTTACAGGACGATACCTATTCTGAATTAAATTAGGACTTTAATAACATACGATACAAAAAAGAACATGCTGTATAGTAAGTAAAATATAATACTGTAGAAACATGATCACCTTACAGCAGGCATATGACTTGTTTATAGGTGCGTCTGTGGAAGCATTAATTTAAATTATATTGAGATGAACTTTATTTCTCTTTTGTCAAACATACCATGATACAATACTAAATTAAATTATTTTACTTTATGATATTAACAGTATAATAATTATTATAAACATGAAATTATCAAATTTGATTTCATTAGCATTTTATTAGCAAAGACTCTGCAGAAATATAGTTCATTAGAAATGCAGAAAGGTAAAAAAATATTTTTTTCAGTTTCACAGACTTAAAATGTTTGAAATTATCTATAAAGATATGAAAAAAAACTTTAATTTCCAATTTTTATATCAATGTTCTATCATGCGTAAGAAAAGGTAAGTTTTATTCATTAACATAAATACGAGAAAGTCAACAAAGTTCAATTCTATTTACCAGTATTAAATTACACAAACTGAATACAGAGAATATTTTTTCATAGTGAACAGGAAAATCACAATTTAAATTTCTTGTGCATAAATATATGTTTTATCATACACATTTTATGAAAGTAACACACAGCTTAATTATCTGCAACTGTAATAAGTAATCCAAAATTTTAATCTATTTATAACTGTTTAATGACGCACAGTATGAAAAGTTCGTTGAAAGTGTTACTTAAACCAAATTATTTTTCTTCCTTGATTAATTTTTCACGAGTGCTTAATTAAATTATTTCCAAATTATGAACACAAAACAATGAAACGAAACTACTTCTTTTTTTATAATTTTTAGTACTTATGTTTTATAATAACAAAGAATAATTATGAACTACAAATAGAAACTTATCACCACAAACAATAAATTTCCATATATATTAAAATAATTTTTTGTTAGAACATCATTGAAACTATGACACACATTGCACAGATACTATTTGCTGTTAGTGGTGCTACATAGATTGAGATTGCCTTTAGTAATAATATTTCCTCTATACATGGAGAATTTTCACACACTGAATGAATAGTTTATTGATTATATAAATCGTACAGAAAAAAATATTTATGCACGCACAATATGAATTTTGTTAACTGTCAGCAAAAAGATATTTTATCATCCACATCGATTTTCCTCCCGTATAAAGGAGATAATTTATGAATTAGATCTGCATGGAAATAACCTTTTTAAAACGCTTTCTATATTGTTTCAATTACTACGAGGGTAATTCACTTTAGATGAGTGAGATTATGAATACGCAGACTTGTAAATTTGATCCAAGAAGTTGCAAATCAAAAACAATTTTTTTAAAACTTTTCTTTGCACAAATATGGTTAATTAATCTCTTCTTCTTTCTAATTATGGGGATATTATGTTTAAATACAATTATCTCGATAAAGAATTTTTCCAGAAAGAAGTATATTAGTAGAAGCTTGGAGAAGCCAAGAGTAGAAGTATACAAGTATATATTTGAGAGTTGTTTACGTTATCGGTTGCTTACTTCTACTCACCTGATCTCCAGGATCTTGGAACAGTGCTTGTTGATATTTGGTTATTAAGGAATTTTTGACTGGATGGAGTGAGCTTAGCGTTAATTTTCGTGGACCGATATTTATATGGGTATCTATCTTTTAAGGAATTGGTAACTAATTTTAAACCATAGTTTCTACTACAGAATGGCAACAAGGAGATGATAACGTCGGATCNGGATGGAGTGAGCTTAGCGTTAATTTTCGTGAAACGATACTCATAAATTGCAAGAATTAATGTAAAGGTCTTGTAGGGCAGAAATAAGCAACCAAAAGATAGGAAGTAATCAATCAATCATTGATTCATGTACAAAAACGTGCAATACCTAAGTTCAAAACATTCTTTATAATTTTTTCTTTTTAATATAATTAATTATAAATGATATTTTATATATTTAGAGTTTGATTTTATTTTCAAGGTGACATTTTCTTTGGAACAACTTCATAATGACGACTCGAGCTACGGTTGAAAAGTAAGTTCATTTATTTACTTTTCGGTTTTTATTAGTCTCCGAAATATCCCCTCTGCCTTTCTTTGTAGTCTAATAACAATATTCTATTTTTCATTTATTGAGGAAATATATCGTATAATCTTACAAATTGCCTTTTTTTTTTCACTGAAGTTAGTAATTTAGACAGAATCTGATCGTGAAATACATGTTTTGAACCGCTTTAAATATCATTATTACAGACATATCTTTGATTTTAAAAAACAATGTGTGATTAAACTAGCTGTAGGAACTAGTTTCATCGTCATAACTTTTAAATCATGCATATTTAGTAACTGTAGTTCATTATAAGGTTTGAAAGTAACTCTGTGTGGAACACTTACGATCATAGAGATTTGTCCGTACCTGTTCGCCCCAACTACAATCCTTAAAATCTGTAATTTTTTTCCCCTCCAGATTTCGAATGCCTTTGTCCGTTTGTGCCTTCGTCCATTTTTTTTTTATGCAAGTACTATTACGGTAATTTTCTCAGGACTGATTGTGATCCGGAAAAAATCCTGATTTCCGGATTTTTCGCTAACAGTGATCCGGAAGTTTCCGGAGATCGAAAGTACAGACGTTTAAAAAAATCATTGATCACTTAAGTTTCCGGGAATCAAATTTTTAAAGGTGGATCTTAAAAACGCAGTTTATTTAATTTGTTTGTAAGGGAGAGTCACAGAGATACTTCATAAGCTTATATTCATGATTAATATTCATTTTTTATCACTAAATAGTTGTTATAATCATAAACTCAAAAAAAAAAAAAGACATATTTGTAAATTTTAATTACTTCTCCAGGTCATCATAGGTATGTGTAAATGGTATAGTTATGTGTAAAATTTTAAATATATTTTTAGTAAACTAAGAAATATTGAGAAAAAGGAAAAAAAACCTTGTTTAAATTTTTTTCTAATTTTTCAATTTAAACTGTTTTTTTTTTTTTTTTTTCAAATTCAAGAAATTTTCTGGAATTTTGACTTGGGCTCACAATCACCCCTGTTTTCTCGTAAGGCAAGTTTTTTTGATTGGGCCGCAAGCAAAACAAAGTTACTGAATAGGACAAATGGAGTAAAATTTGAGGCCACTAGCTACCACACCTGTAGGTATAATATTAATATATCAGTGTTGCCAGGTGCCGATAACCGTTCACCCCCAGATGGCGTTGTAAAATCCCCTACAAATTTTTAAAAACGCCAAAATTTTTAACTTAATGTACAAGTATTAAAAAATAGTACAAAAGTTAAGTAATGTATAAATAACGTTGCTTTAATACTTTTTAATTTATTATTATCAACAAATTAATAATGTGCTGATAATTAAAAAAAATTATGAGCAATTGTACTATTAATTTACCTTTAAACTCCCTTTTGTGTTCCCAATCTTTCTTGTAATTCTATACGTACTTCTTTTTTTCTTTATCCTTGGGCATTATTTTTAAACCATGCACATTAAAAATTTCAAATAATTTTAATTGAAATTCACCAAACATACAGGTTGATCGAGCTAAGTTACTACATTCAACAAAGGGGTTAAGTCCTAAAATTAAATGTTAATCTTTTTGTTTTGGTTTATCATATTGATTTTCAAATTACCATCTCACACATTCAGTTATAAAATTTGATATTAGAACGTAACCAAAATGNCAATTTTACTGTTTATTTTCCTGTTTATTTTCCTTTACTGTTTTATTTTCCTATATACCGATAAACAAAACAGTTTTATGTCAACCTATATAGATCAGTTTTGACAAAATTTTATGTATGTTTTTTTGCCATTTCCTACTTTTGCAAAGAAAACTCTGTGGAAGGGAGGAGTTAGACTGTAACGTAACAGAGTGACAACTGAGCTAAAAGCATCAATTCCTCGAGAGGTAATGCTAAAATAATGTTGCTTGAGAGACACACACGAGAAGTGATGTTCTTTCTTTTTTTGTTGTTGAAAAAGAGAGTTTTTTTCTGAGAAGAGATATTTCGTTTGGGTAATATTTTGTGATTTTTCGTGTGAATGTTTAAATAAATTGTTTGGTACAACTCACGTCTTATTTCTGGTTGTTGTGACACAACAAAATCATGCATATTTAGTAACTGTAGTTCATTATAAGGTTTGAAAGTAACTCTGTGTGGAACACTATTACGATCATAGAGATTTGTCCGTACCTGTTCGCCCCAACTACAATTCTTAAAGGGCTAAAAGGCTTTTGTACTCGCAATAAATTTAAATATATTATGAGGTTTGATTGAAGAAGGGAGTGATTTATAGTTTACCCTTTGAGGTGATCCTAATCTGTAATTTTTTTCCCCTCCAGATTTCGAATGCCTTTGTCCGTTTGTGCGAATGTTGCAATTTTTTTTTTTATGCAAGTACTATTACGGTAATTTTCTCAGGGCTGATTGTGATCCGGAAAAATTCCGGATTTTTCGCTAACAGTGATCCAGAAGTTTCCGGAGATCGAAAGTCCAGACGTTTCAAAAAATCATTGATCACTTAAGTTTCCGGGAATCAAATTTTTAAAGGTAGATCTTAAAAACACAGTTTATTTAATTTGTTTGTAAGGGAGAGCCACAGAGATACTTCATAAGCTTATATTCATGATTAATATTCATTTTTTTATCACTAAATAGTTGTTATAATCATAAACTCAAAAAAAAAAAAGACATATTTGTAAATTTTAATTAATTCTCCAGGTCATCATAGGTATGTGTAAATGGTATAGTTATGTGTAAAATTTTAAATATATTTTTAGTAAACTAAGAAATATTGAGAAAAAGGAGAAAAAAACCTTGTTTAAATTTTTTTCTAATTTTTCAATTTAAACTGTTTTTTTTTATTTTCAAATTCAGGAAATTTTCTGGAATTTTGACTTGGGCTCACAATCACCCCTGTTTTCTCGTTAGGCAAGTTTTTTTGATTGGGCCGCAAGCAAAACAAAGTTACTGAATAGGAGAAATGGAGTAAAATTTGAGGCCACTAGCTACCACACCTGTAGGTATAATATTAATATATCAGTGTTGCCAGGTGCCGATAACCGTTCACCCCCAGATGGCGTTGTAAAATCCCCTACAAATTTTTAAAAACGCCAAAATTTTTAACTTAATGTACAAGTATTAAAAAATAGTACAAAAGTTAAGTAATGTATAAATAACGTTGCTTTAATACTTTTTAATTTATTATTATCAACAAATTAATAATGTGCTGATAATTAAAAAAAATTATGAGCAATTGTACTATTAATTTACCTTTAAACTCCCTTTTGTGTTCCCAATCTTTCTTGTAATTCTATATGTACTTCTTTTTTTCTTTATCCTTGGGCATTATTTTTAAACCATGCACATTAAAAATTTCAAATAATTTTAATTGAAATTCACCAAACATACAGGTTGATCGAGCTAAGTTACTACATTCAACAAAGGGGTTAAGTCCTAAAATTAAATGTTAATCTTTTTGTTTTGGTTTATCATATTGATTTTCAAATTACCATCTCACACATTCAGTTATAAAATTTGATATTAGAACATAACCAAAATGGAACTAGTAAAATTCTCAAATAGCCCTAAAACAAATTCCCCTGAAATACCCACTGAAGATAAAAAATCCCCCTAAATTTAGGGGGGAAACCCCTAATCTGGCAACACTGATATATATGAATGCCGTTTGCAGAAAATTTTTTATTGTTACTGAAAAAGAAAAAGTATAATCCTCTCTAAAGAAAGTTGGTCTTTTTTTTTTGAATTCCCAAGAAATGAAGCTCCACTTTTAATATGTATTTTAGTAAGTTTGATGTGTAAATATGTACTAATGTATTTAGTTGGTTTACTATGGAAACTTAGTTTTTATGAAAGTTACTATTTAGTTGCACTGACATTCATGCAACTATTTTGGTTGTCAATATTGAAATTCACATTTAAGCGATTTTAAAATAAAACATTGAAATTTGTATCTGCATGATTTAAAAATTACACATTGAGAATCATGTTCAAATAATTTTAAACAAATAAATAAAATCTTGAATTGATATTTTTATTAAAACGTTTATATATTCTGTGGATAAATGTTTCCCACATAAACTTTTTTCTTGCTCAAATATCAGCTACTTTTTCAATTATTTAAAAAGTATTTCGCACGTAACATTTTAGGATTTTGACTGTCACTTTTTTAGTGTTTTACTATGTTTTTTAGTTAGTTTTTTTTTTGTTTTTGTTTTTTGCTATGAAACAATATGGAGTTCTATTTTCTATATAGAGTTCTATTTTTACATAGCCTCGAAATGTTTTTATACTTCACATTTATAAGCTTTTATTATTCTAAAAAAAATATTTTCTCTATAAATAAAGATAATATATATGTAAATAAAAAAATATTTTTCTTGATAAAAAGCATTCATAGCTTTTTTTTCTTTTAAAACAAGAAAAAAATTATTGTTTACAATTTTATTTCATAAAAACTTAATTTTTATTATTAATATTTTGTTTTATTGTTAAAGTTTTCTGTCAGGGAATTTTATTTGTGAATTGGATCTTAGTGTATGGGTATCTCACAAAACCTTCATTTGATGCATTGTTTAAAATTTCATTTCAGATTAATGTTATCTTGTTTTTAGTCTCCACTAATCTGGATGATTAAACCACAAGTTTTAGCTGAGGAAAGTTTTAGATGTCTTCTTAAAGTTATTGTAGATTTTATTATTATTATTATTTTTAAGGAGTGAAAAGTACATGCTTGAGAAAGTGCTTGAAAAACTGGCCAATGCTGAATATCCCTTTTGTGATGAAGTTTCAAAGTATGAACGATTGGCAAAAATAGGACAAGGTACATTCGGGTAAGTATTTTTAATCGAGAAAAAAATTATAAAATAAAAAAGTGGTGTATTAAAAATTGTAAGATTTTTTTTTTTTTAATACTTGTAAATGGCGATAACTGCCAAGGAAGGATTTAGATTAGACCAGGCGAATGCGAGGAGCAAAGATTTCAGCTTAATACCTTAAATGTTTTTGTTTTTTTTTAATTTAGTGCAATTGCTCAGTATTCATTACAATGATGTTTTACTAAGGTTAAGGAATTCCTCGGTGGTTTTGATTAATAGTGGATTTTCACATCAACTTTAAAAAAGAAATGCACAAAATCTTCACCTGTGTTTATTTTGGCTCTAGTGTAGAGTCGGAACCCTTGGTTTGGCTATAATTTTTGTTGAATTTTGCCGAGATCCAATTTCTGGTTACCATGATATACTTTGCTTTCAATGGCATAATCTTCGTGTTATAGCAACTTTTGTTTACCTGGATGTGATTGGTTCTTGGATTATTTACATACATATTTGTTTCTTTGCAAATTGTCAAAAATGAGAAGGGCCTGATGATAAAATTTTAGGTTTAAGTGCAATTACCAAGCTGGAATTCGCTACACTGATATTTCTAATGGTTTGAGCAACTGTGAGTTATGTTTAAATTTTTTTTGTGTGTTTTGGATTTAATATTTTTTTGGGTTTAAATTTTCTTTTTTTTTTGTGTTAATTTGAAAGAGAGAAAACAAACATACTTGTGCATAAACTTTAACATGCCATTGTGATAATTTTTTAAATTGAAATTTTAAAATCAACTATTTCAATTTTTCATTATTTTATATATATA